>NW_027288460.1:0-97014 GCF_047511675.1 Marmota flaviventris
CCCTGGCCCGAGGGCCCGGGGGTCACGGCCTGTCTCTCGGGGCCACGCAAGTTAAAAGTGTGTGTGGGAAGGGGGCGCAAAAGCCTACAGCACCCGGTATTCCCAGGCGGTCTCCCATCCAAGTACTAACCAGGCCCGACCCTGCTTAGCTTCCGAGATCAGACGAGATCGGGCGCGTTCAGGGTGGTATGGCCGTAGACGGGGAGGGCCGCCCGGGGGCGCCTCAAGAGCCTGCTCCGGGTTCCACCCTTCAGTCCAGGGGACGGGAGGGGGGTGGAGGGGGGAAATCGGAGGGGGTGGTCGCAGGGGGCCTCCCTCGCCCGCCCCACAACAGCGCAGCCCAGCCCAACTCAACTCAAGGCTGGGGGCTCTCACGCTCCGCTCCGACCTGACTCCACCGGGCAGCGGCCCAGGGGTCCTGGGAGACTGGGACTGGCTGAGTCCCGCCTCCAACACCGCCGCTCTCCACCTGGCTCCACTTACCGCGAGCCCCACCAAGCGCCCGCAGGGATCGCACCGCCCCGCCCCGGCCTGGCGTGGCCTGGCGTGGCCTGGCCTCCTCCGCCGCTCCTCGCCAAGGCCCAGGCCTCCCGCGACCCCAACCCCCCCACGGACCCCCGGCCCCCCACCGCCACGCCCACCCCGCCTTTCGCCAGGCGGAGAAGCCCAGAAGCCCTGGCCCTTTCAGTGTCCCGCGCGCGCGAACCTAGCCTAGCCTAGCCCGGAGCCCAGAGAGCCAGGGGCGGAGAGGCAGGCGGGCACCCCCCTCGGACACCCCAGGGACCCTGACAGAGGCCCAGCGCCCCAGGCGGAAATGCAGTCCGACTGGGCAATGGCCAGCCGCCGGCCACACACGTCCCCTGAGCGTGCCTGGCGAGTGGAGCCACGCACAGGGAGGGCAGGAGGGAGGAACACACTCAGGGACTCAGGGAAAACCGGGCAGAGGGTGGCCGGGGGCAGCGGCCCGCTGGCTCCCAGTCAGTCAGTCGCCCGGCCAGGCTCAGAAGTGCGCCGCTGGGGTCGTGCCTCGCCCTGAGTTTCGGGCCCACTCTGCAAAGCCACCGCAGTCACCCCCTTCGGACCCAATGCCAAGGTCGGAGGGCTCTGCGCCTTGTTGGTACCAGTCAACGACCAGCACGTGCACAGCACCGCCCTGAGGAAGGGCATAGACCCCTCTGTCCAGTGTCCAGGAAAGGACCGCCTGTGGAAGAAGCACCCTGATTCAAACCCCTGTGGGAGCTTAGTCGGTGGCCTCACCAGACGGAAAGCCCCCTCCCCTGCAAGCATTGCACGGGGGAGAGGGGGGAGGGAGGGGAGCGGTGGTTGCGTTGCGGGGACACGCGCCCACCGGGTCGTCAGGCCCTGCGTCTTGTCCTGTCCTCTGCAGGTGGACCGGTGACCGCGACCAAGGGGCCTCTGCTTCCCTGTCCCCACCGGCCAGGCTTCAACTCCTCTTGGCACCTGGTCCTCCATGGCAACCCCCTGGCCCCGAACCGCTTGCCTGCTCTGAAGGCTGCTTCCTCCTCTTTCAGGAGCGCCTGCCCTCTTTTGCCATCTGCTCTCTTGCTTGGCTCTCAGCGCAGACTCCTAAGACCCTGTGGCCTCCTCGGCCCTCTCTCAGCCTCTGCTGAGCACACACCCTGAAGTCCTGCGCGCACTTCAAGGGTGATGTGTGAATCCACTCTTACATCCATGGGAAGTTAGATGAGAGATGAGAGAACCTGTGACTGCCCAGTCTCCAGGCTACCATGGACCTGGTGACTTGCAGCCCAGAGTGAGTTGGCTGGGGTTGGGTGGGGGGTAGAGGGGTGAGTGTGTGTCTCTGTGGTGTGTGTGTGTGTGTGTGTGTGTGTGAGAGAGAGAGAGAGAGAGAGAGAGAGGAGAGTCAAGGCCAGAGAGGGATTGAGTGGGAGATGGAGACAGGGATGCCTCCTCACAGGCCAAGAGAGGCACAAGAGAGAAGGAGAGATGGATGAACAGGGACCCACAGAGACATCTGCTGCTCCGATGAGAGTGAAAGGGAGAGACAGGCAGAGAGAGAGAGATTGACTCAGGGGGACCCTCACGGAGGAAGGCGGTGGGGAAGGAGGTAGAGACACAGGAGGGACCTTGCGGAGGTGGTGCAAAGAGAAAGGACCCAGGCAGAGACGCTCGATGGACTCTCCCACTCCCAGGATCTGGGTGTCAAGGTTCTGCTTGTGTGGCAGGAACGGGTGAGGGAGCGGGCCCCGCGGGTGGGCCCCGTGTTCTGGGGAAGGCGGGTGTCGCCCCCCCACACACCCCATCCTCCAGGCCGAGGGGTGGGGGGGTCGGTCTGGGTGCACATGGAGGGTCGTGGCCTGGACCTGGCTCGGCTCAGCGGGGTCTCATGGAGTGAGTGTCCTAGCGTCCCTGGGGAGAGCCAGGCCTGTGGGCCTTGTTGCAGGCGCTGGGCGCTGGTCGTCGGGAGGCCAGCCGCAGGCCTGAAGGGACAGCGACCGGCAGCCCAGGGGCTGCGCCTGCGCCCTGGCCCGAGGGCCCGGGGGTCACGGCCTGTCTCTCGGGGCCACGCAAGTTAAAAGTGTGTGTGGGAAGGGGGCGCAAAAGCCTACAGCACCCGGTATTCCCAGGCGGTCTCCCATCCAAGTACTAACCAGGCCCGACCCTGCTTAGCTTCCGAGATCAGACGAGATCGGGCGCGTTCAGGGTGGTATGGCCGTAGACGGGGAGGGCTGCCCGGGGGCGCCTCAAGAGCCTGCTCCGGGTTCCACCCTTCAGTCCAGGGGACGGGAGGGGGGTGGAGGGGGGAAATCGGAGGGGGTGGTCGCAGGGGGCCTCCCTCGCCCGCCCCACAACAGCGCAGCCCAGCCCAACTCAACTCAAGGCTGGGGGCTCTCACGCTCCGCTCCGACCTGACTCCACCGGGCAGCGGCCCAGGGGTCCTGGGAGACTGGGACTGGCTGAGTCCCGCCTCCAACACCGCCGCTCTCCACCTGGCTCCACTTACCGCGAGCCCCACCAAGCGCCCGCAGGGATCGCACCGCCCCGCCCCGGCCTGGCGTGGCCTGGCGTGGCCTGGCCTCCTCCGCCGCTCCTCGCCAAGGCCCAGGCCTCCCGCGACCCCAACCCCCCACGGACCCCCGGCCCCCCACCGCCACGCCCACCCCGCCTTTCGCCAGGCGGAGAAGCCCAGAAGCCCTGGCCCTTTCAGTGTCCCGCGCGCGCGAACCTAGCCTAGCCTAGCCCGGAGCCCAGAGAGCCAGGGGCGGAGAGGCAGGCGGGCACCCCCCTCGGACACCCCAGGGACCCTGACACAGGCCCTGCGCCCCAGGCGGAAATGCAGTCCGACTGGGCAATGGCCAGCCGCCGGCCACACACGTCCCCTGAGCGTGCCTGGCGAGTGGAGCCACGCACAGGGAGGGCAGGAGGGAGGAACACACTCAGGGACTCAGGGAAAACCGGGCAGAGGGTGGCCGGGGGCAGCGGCCCGCTGGCTCCCAGTCAGTCAGTCGCCCGGCCAGGCTCAGAAGTGCGCCGCTGGGGTCGTGCCTCGCCCTGAGTTTCGGGCCCACTCTGCAAAGCCACCGCAGTCACCCCCTTCGGACCCAATGCCAAGGTCGGAGGGCTCTGCGCCTTGTTGGTACCAGTCAACGACCAGCACGTGCACAGCACCGCCCTGAGGAAGGGCATAGACCCCTCTGTCCAGTGTCCAGGAAAGGACCGCCTGTGGAAGAAGCACCCTGATTCAAACCCCTGTGGGAGCTTAGTCGGCGGCCTCACCAGACGGAAAGCCCCCTCCCCTGCAAGCATTGCACGGGGGAGAGGGGGGAGGGAGGGGAGCGGTGGTTGCGTTGCGGGGACACGCGCCCACCGGGTCGTCAGGCCCTGCGTCTTGTCCTGTCCTCTGCAGGTGGACCGGTGACCGCGACCAAGGGGCCTCTGCTTCCCTGTCCCCACCGGCCGGGCTTCAACTCCTCTTGGCACCTGGTCCTCCATGGCAACCCCCTGGCCCCGAACCGCTTGCCTGCTCTGAAGGCTGCTTCCTCCTCTTTCAGGAGCGCCTGCCCTCTTTTGCCATCTGCTCTCTTGCTTGGCTCTCAGCGCAGACTCCTAAGACCCTGTGGCCTCCTCGGCCCTCTCTCAGCCTCTGCTGAGCACACACCCTGAAGTCCTGCGCGCACTTCAAGGGTGATGTGTGAATCCACTCTTACATCCATGGGAAGTTAGATGGGAGATGAGAGAACCTGTGACTGCCCAGTCTCCAGGCTACCATGGACCTGGTGACTTGCAGCCCAGAGTGAGTTGGCTGGGGTTGGGTGGGGGGTAGAGGGGTGAGTGTGTGTCTCTGTGTGTGTGTGTGTGTGTGTGTGTGTGTGAGAGAGAGAGAGAGAGAGAGAGAGAGAGAGAGAGAGGAGAGTCAAGGCCAGAGAGGGATTGAGTGGGAGATGGAGACAGGGATGCCTCCTCACAGGCCAAGAGAGGCACAAGAGAGAAGGAGAGATGGATGAACAGGGACCCACAGAGACATCTGCTGCTCCGATGAGAGTGAAAGGGAGAGACAGGCAGAGAGAGAGATTGACTCAGGGGGACCCTCACGGAGGAAGGCGGTGGGGAAGGAGGTAGAGACACAGGAGGGACCTTGCGGAGGTGGTGCAAAGAGAAAGGACCCAGGCAGAGACGCTCGATGGACTCTCCCACTCCCAGGATCTGGGTGTCAAGGTTCTGCTTGTGTGGCAGGAACGGGTGAGGGAGCGGGCCCCGCGGGTGGGCCCCGTGTTCTGGGGAAGGCGGGTGTCGCCCCCCCACACACCCCATCCTCCAGGCCGAGGGGTGGGGGGGTCGGTCTGGGTGCACATGGAGGGTCGTGGCCTGGACCTGGCTCGGCTCAGCGGGGTCTCATGGAGTGAGTGTCCTAGCGTCCCTGGGGAGAGCCAGGCCTGTGGGCCTTGTTGCAGGCGCTGGGCGCTGGTCGTCGGGAGGCCAGCCGCAGGCCTGAAGGGACAGCGACCGGCAGCCCAGGGCTGCGCCTGCGCCCTGGCCCGAGGGCCCGGGGGTCACGGCCTGTCTCTCGGGGCCACGCAAGTTAAAAGTGTGTGTGGGAAGGGGGCGCAAAAGCCTACAGCACCCGGTATTCCCAGGCGGTCTCCCATCCAAGTACTAACCAGGCCCGACCCTGCTTAGCTTCCGAGATCAGACGAGATCGGGCGCGTTCAGGGTGGTATGGCCGTAGACGGGGAGGGCCGCCCGGGGGCGCCTCAAGAGCCTGCTCCGGGTTCCACCCTTCAGTCCAGGGGACGGGAGGGGGGTGGAGGGGGGAAATCGGAGGGGGTGGTCGCAGGGGGCCTCCCTCGCCCGCCCCACAACAGCGCAGCCCAGCCCAACTCAACTCAAGGCTGGGGCTCTCACGCTCCGCTCCGACCTGACTCCACCGGGCAGCGGCCCAGGGGTCCTGGGAGACTGGGACTGGCTGAGTCCCGCCTCCAACACCGCCGCTCTCCACCTGGCTCCACTTACCGCGAGCCCCACCAAGCGCCCGCAGGGATCGCACCGCCCCGCCCCGGCCTGGCGTGGCCTGGCGTGGCCTGGCCTCCTCCGCCGCTCCTCGCCAAGGCCCAGGCCTCCCGCGACCCCAACCCCCCCACGGACCCCCGGCCCCCCACCGCCACGCCCACCCCGCCTTTCGCCAGGCGGAGAAGCCCAGAAGCCCTGGCCGTTTCAGTGTCCCGCGCGCGCGAACCTAGCCTAGCCTAGCCCGGAGCCCAGAGAGCCAGGGGCGGAGAGGCAGGCGGGCACCCCCCTCGGACACCCCAGGGACCCTGACACAGGCCCTGCGCCCCAGGCGGAAATGCAGTCCGACTGGGCAATGGCCAGCCGCCGGCCACACACGTCCCCTGAGCGTGCCTGGCGAGTGGAGCCACGCACAGGGAGGGCAGGAGGGAGGAACACACTCAGGGACTCAGGGAAAACCGGGCAGAGGGTGGCCGGGGGCAGCGGCCCGCTGGCTCCCAGTCAGTCAGTCGCCCGGCCAGGCTCAGAAGTGCGCCGCTGGGGTCGTGCCTCGCCCTGAGTTTCGGGCCCACTCTGCAAAGCCACCGCAGTCACCCCCTTCGGACCCAATGCCAAGGTCGGAGGGCTCTGCGCCTTGTTGGTACCAGTCAACGACCAGCACGTGCACAGCACCGCCCTGAGGAAGGGCATAGACCCCTCTGTCCAGTGTCCAGGAAAGGACCGCCTGTGGAAGAAGCACCCTGATTCAAACCCCTGTGGGAGCTTAGTCGGCGGCCTCACCAGACGGAAAGCCCCCTCCCCTGCAAGCATTGCACGGGGGAGAGGGGGGGAGGGAGGGGAGCGGTGGTTGCGTTGCGGGGACACGCGCCCACCGGGTCGTCAGGCCCTGCGTCTTGTCCTGTCCTCTGCAGGTGGACCGGTGACCGCGACCAAGGGGCCTCTGCTTCCCTGTCCCCACCGGCCGGGCTTCAACTCCTCTTGGCACCTGGTCCTCCATGGCAACCCCCTGGCCCCGAACCGCTTGCCTGCTCTGAAGGCTGCTTCCTCCTCTTTCAGGAGCGCCTGCCCTCTTTTGCCATCTGCTCTCTTGCTTGGCTCTCAGCGCAGACTCCTAAGACCCTGTGGCCTCCTCGGCCCTCTCTCAGCCTCTGCTGAGCACACACCCTGAAGTCCTGCGCGCACTTCAAGGGTGATGTGTGAATCCACTCTTACATCCATGGGAAGTTAGATGGGAGATGAGAGAACCTGTGACTGCCCAGTCTCCAGGCTACCATGGACCTGGTGACTTGCAGCCCAGAGTGAGTTGGCTGGGGTTGGGGGGGGGTAGAGGGGTGAGTGTGTGTCTCTGTGTGTGTGTGTGTGTGTGTGTGTGTGTGTGAGAGAGAGAGAGAGAGAGAGAGAGAGAGAGGAGAGTCAAGGCCAGAGAGGGATTGAGTGGGAGATGGAGACAGGGATGCCTCCTCACAGGCCAAGAGAGGCACAAGAGAGAAGGAGAGATGGATGAACAGGGACCCACAGAGACATCTGCTGCTCCGATGAGAGTGAAAGGGAGAGACAGGCAGAGAGAGAGAGATTGACTCAGGGGGACCCTCACGGAGGAAGGCGGTGGGGAAGGAGGTAGAGACACAGGAGGGACCTTGCGGAGGTGGTGCAAAGAGAAAGGACCCAGGCAGAGACGCTCGATGGACTCTCCCACTCCCAGGATCTGGGTGTCAAGGTTCTGCTTGTGTGGCAGGAACGGGTGAGGGAGCGGGCCCCGCGGGTGGGCCCCGTGTTCTGGGGAAGGCGGGTGTCGCCCCCCCCACACACCCCATCCTCCAGGCCGAGGGGTGGGGGTTCGGTCTGGGTGCACATGGAGGGTCGTGGCCTGGACCTGGCTCGGCTCAGCGGGGTCTCATGGAGTGAGTGTCCTAGCGTCCCTGGGGAGAGCCAGGCCTGTGGGCCTTGTTGCAGGCGCTGGGCGCTGGTCGTCGGGAGGCCAGCCGCAGGCCTGAAGGGACAGCGACCGGCAGCCCAGGGCTGCGCCTGCGCCCTGGCCCGAGGGCCCGGGGGTCACGGCCTGTCTCTCGGGGCCACGCAAGTTAAAAGTGTGTGTGGGAAGGGGGCGCAAAAGCCTACAGCACCCGGTATTCCCAGGCGGTCTCCCATCCAAGTACTAACCAGGCCCGACCCTGCTTAGCTTCCGAGATCAGACGAGATCGGGCGCGTTCAGGGTGGTATGGCCGTAGACGGGGAGGGCCGCCCGGGGGCGCCTCAAGAGCCTGCTCCGGGTTCCACCCTTCAGTCCAGGGGACGGGAGGGGGGTGGAGGGGGGAAATCGGAGGGGGTGGTCGCAGGGGGCCTCCCTCGCCCGCCCCACAACAGCGCAGCCCAGCCCAACTCAACTCAAGGCTGGGGGCTCTCACGCTCCGCTCCGACCTGACTCCACCGGGCAGCGGCCCAGGGGTCCTGGGAGACTGGGACTGGCTGAGTCCCGCCTCCAACACCGCCGCTCTCCACCTGGCTCCACTTACCGCGAGCCCCACCAAGCGCCCGCAGGGATCGCACCGCCCCGCCCCGGCCTGGCGTGGCCTGGCGTGGCCTGGCCTCCTCCGCCGCTCCTCGCCAAGGCCCAGGCCTCCCGCGACCCCAACCCCCCCACGGACCCCCGGCCCCCACCGCCACGCCACCCCGCCTTTCGCCAGGCGGAGAAGCCCAGAAGCCCTGGCCCTTTCAGTGTCCCGCGCGCGCGAACCTAGCCTAGCCTAGCCCGGAGCCCAGAGAGCCAGGGGCGGAGAGGCAGGCGGGCACCCCCCTCGGACACCCCAGGGACCCTGACAGAGGCCCAGCGCCCCAGGCGGAAATGCAGTCCGACTGGGCAATGGCCAGCCGCCGGCCACACACGTCCCCTGAGCGTGCCTGGCGAGTGGAGCCACGCACAGGGAGGGCAGGAGGGAGGAACACACTCAGGGACTCAGGGAAAACCGGGCAGAGGGTGGCCGGGGGCAGCGGCCCGCTGGCTCCCAGTCAGTCAGTCGCCCGGCCAGGCTCAGAAGTGCGCCGCTGGGGTCGTGCCTCGCCCTGAGTTTCGGGCCCACTCTGCAAAGCCACCGCAGTCACCCCCTTCGGACCCAATGCCAAGGTCGGAGGGCTCTGCGCCTTGTTGGTACCAGTCAACGACCAGCACGTGCACAGCACCGCCCTGAGGAAGGGCATAGACCCCTCTGTCCAGTGTCCAGGAAAGGACCGCCTGTGGAAGAAGCACCCTGATTCAAACCCCTGTGGGAGCTTAGTCGGTGGCCTCACCAGACGGAAAGCCCCCTCCCCTGCAAGCATTGCACGGGGGAGAGGGGGGAGGGAGGGGGAGCGGTGGTTGCGTTGCGGGGACACGCGCCCACCGGGTCGTCAGGCCCTGCGTCTTGTCCTGTCCTCTGCAGGTGGACCGGTGACCGCGACCAAGGGGCCTCTGCTTCCCTGTCCCCACCGGCCAGGCTTCAACTCCTCTTGGCACCTGGTCCTCCATGGCAACCCCCTGGCCCCGAACCGCTTGCCTGCTCTGAAGGCTGCTTCCTCCTCTTTCAGGAGCGCCTGCCCTCTTTTGCCATCTGCTCTCTTGCTTGGCTCTCAGCGCAGACTCCTAAGACCCTGTGGCCTCCTCGGCCCTCTCTCAGCCTCTGCTGAGCACACACCCTGAAGTCCTGCGCGCACTTCAAGGGTGATGTGTGAATCCACTCTTACATCCATGGGAAGTTAGATGAGAGATGAGAGAACCTGTGACTGCCCAGTCTCCAGGCTACCATGGACCTGGTGACTTGCAGCCCAGAGTGAGTTGGCTGGGGTTGGGTGGGGGGTAGAGGGGTGAGTGTGTGTCTCTGTGTGTGTGTGTGTGTGTGTGTGTGTGTGTGAGAGAGAGAGAGAGAGAGAGAGAGAGGAGAGTCAAGGCCAGAGAGGGATTGAGTGGGAGATGGAGACAGGGATGCCTCCTCACAGGCCAAGAGAGGCACAGGAGAGAAGGAGAGATGGATGAACAGGGACCCACAGAGACATCTGCTGCTCCGATGAGAGTGAAAGGGAGAGACAGGCAGAGAGAGAGATTGACTCAGGGGGACCCTCACGGAGGAAGGCGGTGGGGAAGGAGGTAGAGACACAGGAGGGACCTTGCGGAGGTGGTGCAAAGAGAAAGGACCCAGGCAGAGACGCTCGATGGACCTTCCCACTCCCAGGATCTGGGTGTCAAGGTTCTGCTTGTGTGGCAGGAACGGGTGAGGGAGCGGGCCCGCGGGTGGGCCCCGTGTTCTGGGGAAGGCGGGTGTCGCCCCCCCACACACCCCATCCTCCAGGCCGAGGGTGGGGGGGTCGGTCTGGGTGCACATGGAGGGTCGTGGCCTGGACCTGGCTCGGCTCAGCGGGGTCTCATGGAGTGAGTGTCCTAGCGTCCCTGGGGAGAGCCAGGCCTGTGGGCCTTGTTGCAGGCGCTGGGCGCTGGTCGTCGGGAGGCCAGCCGCAGGCCTGAAGGGACAGCGACCGGCAGCCCAGGGCTGCGCCTGCGCCCTGGCCCGAGGGCCCGGGGGTCACGGCCTGTCTCTCGGGGCCACGCAAGTTAAAAGTGTGTGTGGGAAGGGGGCGCAAAAGCCTACAGCACCCGGTATTCCCGGGCGGTCTCCCATCCAAGTACTAACCAGGCCCGACCCTGCTTAGCTTCCGAGATCAGACGAGATCGGGCGCGTTCAGGGTGGTATGGCCGTAGACGGGGAGGGCCGCCCGGGGGCGCCTCAAGAGCCTGCTCCGGGTTCCACCCTTCAGTCCAGGGGACGGGAGGGGGGTGGAGGGGGGAAATCGGAGGGGGTGGTCGCAGGGGGCCTCCCTCGCCCGCCCCACAACAGCGCAGCCCAGCCCAACTCAACTCAAGGCTGGGGGCTCTCACGCTCCGCTCCGACCTGACTCCACAGGGCAGCGGCCCAGGGGTCCTGGGAGACTGGGACTGGCTGAGTCCCGCCTCCAACACCGCCGCTCTCCACCTGGCTCCACTTACCGCGAGCCCCACCAAGCGCCCGCAGGGATCGCACCGCCCCGCCCCGGCCTGGCGTGGCCTGGCGTGGCCTGGCCTCCTCCGCCGCTCCTCGCCAAGGCCCAGGCCTCCCGCGACCCCAACCCCCCACGGACCCCCGGCCCCCCACCGCCACGCCCACCCCGCCTTTCGCCAGGCGGAGAAGCCCAGAAGCCCTGGCCGTTTCAGTGTCCCGCGCGCGCGAACCTAGCCTAGCCTAGCCCGGAGCCCAGAGAGCCAGGGGCGGAGAGGCAGGCGGGCACCCCCCTCGGACACCCCAGGGACCCTGACACAGGCCCTGCGCCCCAGGCGGAAATGCAGTCCGACTGGGCAATGGCCAGCCGCCGGCCACACACGTCCCCTGAGCGTGCCTGGCGAGTGGAGCCATGCACAGGGAGGGCAGGAGGGAGGAACACACTCAGGGACTCAGGGAAAACCGGGCAGAGGGTGGCCGGGGGCAGCGGCCCGCTGGCTCCCAGTCAGTCAGTCGCCCGGCCAGGCTCAGAAGTGCGCCGCTGGGGTCGTGCCTCGCCCTGAGTTTCGGGCCCACTCTGCAAAGCCACCGCAGTCACCCCCTTCGGACCCAATGCCAAGGTCGGAGGGCTCTGCGCCTTGTTGGTACCAGTCAACGACCAGCACGTGCACAGCACCGCCCTGAGGAAGGGCATAGACCCCTCTGTCCAGTGTCCAGGAAAGGACCGCCTGTGGAAGAAGCACCCTGATTCAAACCCCTGTGGGAGCTTAGTCAGCGGCCTCACCAGACGGAAAGCCCCCTCCCCTGCAAGCATTGCACGGGGGAGAGGGGGGAGGGAGGGGAGCGGTGGTTGCGTTGCGGGGACACGCGCCCACCGGGTCGTCAGGCCCTGCGTCTTGTCCTGTCCTCTGCAGGTGGACCGGTGACCGCGACCAAGGGGCCTCTGCTTCCCTGTCCCCACCGGCCAGGCTTCAACTCCTCTTGGCACTGGTCCTCCATGGCAACCCCCTGGCCCCGAACCGCTTGCCTGCTCTGAAGGCTGCTTCCTCCTCTTTCAGGAGCGCCTGCCCTCTTTTGCCATCTGCTCTCTTGCTTGGCTCTCAGCGCAGACTCCTAAGACCCTGTGGCCTCCTCGGCCCTCTCTCAGCCTCTGCTGAGCACACACCCTGAAGTCCTGCGCGCACTTCAAGGGTGATGTGTGAATCCACTCTTACATCCATGGGAAGTTAGATGGGAGATGAGAGAACCTGTGACTGCCCAGTCTCCAGGCTACCATGGACCTGGTGACTTGCAGCCCAGAGTGAGTTGGCTGGGGTTGGGTGGGGGTAGAGGGGTGAGTGTGTGTCTCTGTGTGTGTGTGTGTGTGTGTGTGTGTGTGAGAGAGAGAGAGAGAGAGAGAGAGAGAGAGAGAGAGGAGAGTCAAGGCCAGAGAGGGATTGAGTGGGAGATGGAGACAGGGATGCCTCCTCACAGGCCAAGAGAGGCACAAGAGAGAAGGAGAGATGGATGAACAGGGACCCACAGAGACATCTGCTGCTCCGATGAGAGTGAAAGGGAGAGACAGGCAGAGAGAGAGATTGACTCAGGGGGACCCTCACGGAGGAAGGCGGTGGGGAAGGAGGTAGAGACACAGGAGGGACCTTGCGGAGGTGGTGCAAAGAGAAAGGACCCAGGCAGAGACGCTCGATGGACCTTCCCACTCCCAGGATCTGGGTGTCAAGGTTCTGCTTGTGTGGCAGGAACGGGTGAGGAGCGGGCCCGCGGGTGGGCCCCGTGTTCTGGGGAAGGCGGGTGTCGCCCCCCCACACACCCCATCCTCCAGGCCGAGGGGTGGGGGGGTCGGTCTGGGTGCACATGGAGGGTCGTGGCCTGGACCTGGCTCGGCTCAGCGGGGTCTCATGGAGTGAGTGTCCTAGCGTCCCTGGGGAGAGCCCAGGCCTGTGGGCCTTGTTGCAGGCGCTGGGCGCTGGTCGTCGGGAGGCCAGCCGCAGGCCTGAAGGGACAGCGACCGGCAGCCCAGGGCTGCGCCTGCGCCCTGGCCCGAGGGCCCGGGGGTCACGGCCTGTCTCTCGGGGCCACGCAAGTTAAAAGTGTGTGTGGGAAGGGGGCGCAAAAGCCTACAGCACCCGGTATTCCCGGGCGGTCTCCCATCCAAGTACTAACCAGGCCCGACCCTGCTTAGCTTCCGAGATCAGACGAGATCGGGCGCGTTCAGGGTGGTATGGCCGTAGACGGGGAGGGCCGCCCGGGGGCGCCTCAAGAGCCTGCTCCGGGTTCCACCCTTCAGTCCAGGGGACGGGAGGGGGGTGGAGGGGGGAAATCGGAGGGGGTGGTCGCAGGGGGCCTCCCTCGCCCGCCCCACAACAGCGCAGCCCAGCCCAACTCAACTCAAGGCTGGGGGCTCTCACGCTCCGCTCCGACCTGACTCCACAGGGCAGCGGCCCAGGGGTCCTGGGAGACTGGGACTGGCTGAGTCCCGCCTCCAACACCGCCGCTCTCCACCTGGCTCCACTTACCGCGAGCCCCACCAAGCGCCCGCAGGGATCGCACCGCCCCGCCCCGGCCTGGCGTGGCCTGGCGTGGCCTGGCCTCCTCCGCCGCTCCTCGCCAAGGCCCAGGCCTCCCGCGACCCCAACCCCCCCACGGACCCCCGGCCCCCCACCGCCACGCCCACCCCGCCTTTCGCCAGGCGGAGAAGCCCAGAAGCCCTGGCCGTTTCAGTGTCCCGCGCGCGCGAACCTAGCCTAGCCTAGCCCGGAGCCCAGAGAGCCAGGGGCGGAGAGGCAGGCGGGCACCCCCCTCGGACACCCCAGGGACCCTGACACAGGCCCTGCGCCCCAGGCGGAAATGCAGTCCGACTGGGCAATGGCCAGCCGCCGGCCACACACGTCCCCTGAGCGTGCCTGGCGAGTGGAGCCACGCACAGGGAGGGCAGGAGGGAGGAACACACTCAGGGACTCAGGGAAAACCGGGCAGAGGGTGGCCGGGGGCAGCGGCCCGCTGGCTCCCAGTCAGTCAGTCGCCCGGCCAGGCTCAGAAGTGCGCCGCTGGGGTCGTGCCTCGCCCTGAGTTTCGGGCCCACTCTGCAAAGCCACCGCAGTCACCCCCTTCGGACCCAATGCCAAGGTCGGAGGGCTCTGCGCCTTGTTGGTACCAGTCAACGACCAGCACGTGCACAGCACCGCCCTGAGGAAGGGCATAGACCCCTCTGTCCAGTGTCCAGGAAAGGACCGCCTGTGGAAGAAGCACCCTGATTCAAACCCCTGTGGGAGCTTAGTCGGCGGCCTCACCAGACGGAAAGCCCCCTCCCCTGCAAGCATTGCACGGGGGAGAGGGGGGAGGGAGGGGAGCGGTGGTTGCGTTGCGGGGACACGCGCCCACCGGGTCGTCAGGCCCTGCGTCTTGTCCTGTCCTCTGCAGGTGGACCGGTGACCGCGACCAAGGGGCCTCTGCTTCCCTGTCCCCACCGGCCAGGCTTCAACTCCTCTTGGCACCTGGTCCTCCATGGCAACCCCCTGGCCCCGAACCGCTTGCCTGCTCTGAAGGCTGCTTCCTCCTCTTTCAGGAGCGCCTGCCCTCTTTTGCCATCTGCTCTCTTGCTTGGCTCTCAGCGCAGACTCCTAAGACCCTGTGGCCTCCTCGGCCCTCTCTCAGCCTCTGCTGAGCACACACCCTGAAGTCCTGCGCGCACTTCAAGGGTGATGTGTGAATCCACTCTTACATCCATGGGAAGTTAGATGGGAGATGAGAGAACCTGTGACTGCCCAGTCTCCAGGCTACCATGGACCTGGTGACTTGCAGCCCAGAGTGAGTTGGCTGGGGTTGGGTGGGGGGTAGAGGGGTGAGTGTGTGTCTCTGTGTGTGTGTGTGTGTGTGTGTGTGTGTGAGAGAGAGAGAGAGAGAGAGAGAGAGAGAGAGAGAGAGGAGAGTCAAGGCCAGAGAGGGATTGAGTGGGAGATGGAGACAGGGATGCCTCCTCACAGGCCAAGAGAGGCACAAGAGAGAAGGAGAGATGGATGAACAGGGACCCACAGAGACATCTGCTGCTCCGATGAGAGTGAAAGGGAGAGACAGGCAGAGAGAGAGATTGACTCAGGGGGACCCTCACGGAGGAAGGCGGTGGGGAAGGAGGTAGAGACACAGGAGGGACCTTGCGGAGGTGGTGCAAAGAGAAAGGACCCAGGCAGAGACGCTCGATGGACCTTCCCACTCCCAGGATCTGGGTGTCAAGGTTCTGCTTGTGTGGCAGGAACGGGTGAGGGAGCGGGCCCCGCGGGTGGGCCCCGTGTTCTGGGGAAGGCGGGTGTCGCCCCCCACACACCCCATCCTCCAGGCCGAGGGGTGGGGGGGTCGGTCTGGGTGCACATGGAGGGACATGGAGGGTCGTGGCCTGGACCTGGCTCGGCTCAGCGGGGTCTCATGGAGTGAGTGTCCTAGCGTCCCTGGGGAGAGCCAGGCCTGTGGGCCTTGTTGCAGGCGCTGGGCGCTGGTCGTCGGGAGGCCAGCCGCAGGCCTGAAGGGACAGCGACCGGCAGCCCAGGGCTGCGCCTGCGCCCTGGCCCGAGGGCCCGGGGGTCACGGCCTGTCTCTCGGGGCCACGCAAGTTAAAAGTGTGTGTGGGAAGGGGGCGCAAAAGCCTACAGCACCCGGTATTCCCAGGCGGTCTCCCATCCAAGTACTAACCAGGCCCGACCCTGCTTAGCTTCCGAGATCGGGCGCGTTCAGGGTGGTATGGCCGTAGACGGGGAGGGCCGCCCGGGGGCGCCTCAAGAGCCTGCTCCGGGTTCCACCCTTCAGTCCAGGGGACGGGAGGGGGGTGGAGGGGGGAAATCGGAGGGGGTGGTCGCAGGGGGCCTCCCTCGCCCGCCCCACAACAGCGCAGCCCAGCCCAACTCAACTCAAGGCTGGGGGCTCTCACGCTCCGCTCCGACCTGACTCCACCAGGCAGCGGCCCAGGGGTCCTGGGAGACTGGGACTGGCTGAGTCCCGCCTCCAACACCGCCGCTCTCCACCTGGCTCCACTTACCGCGAGCCCCACCAAGCGCCCGCAGGGATCGCACCGCCCCGCCCCGGCCTGGCGTGGCCTGGCGTGGCCTGGCCTCCTCCGCCGCTCCTCGCCAAGGCCCAGGCCTCCCGCGACCCCAACCCCCCCACGGACCCCCGGCCCCCCACCGCCACGCCCACCCCACCTTTCGCCAGGCGGAGAAGCCCAGAAGCCCTGGCCGTTTCAGTGTCCCGCGCGCGCGAACCTAGCCTAGCCTAGCCCGGAGCCCAGAGAGCCAGGGGCGGAGAGGCAGGCGGGCACCCCCCTCGGACACCCCAGGGACCCTGACAGAGGCCCTGCGCCCCAGGCGGAAATGCAGTCCGACTGGGCAATGGCCAGCCGCCGGCCACACACGTCCCCTGAGCGTGCCTGGCGAGTGGAGCCACGCACAGGGAGGGCAGGAGGGAGGAACACACTCAGGGACTCAGGGAAAACCGGGCAGAGGGTGGCCGGGGGCAGCGGCCCGCTGGCTCCCAGTCAGTCAGTCGCCCGGCCAGGCTCAGAAGTGCGCCGCTGGGGTCGTGCCTCGCCCTGAGTTTCGGGCCCACTCTGCAAAGCCACCGCAGTCACCCCCTTCGGACCCAATGCCAAGGTCGGAGGGCTCTGCGCCTTGTTGGTACCAGTCAACGACCAGCACGTGCACAGCACCGCCCTGAGGAAGGGCATAGACCCCTCTGTCCAGTGTCCAGGAAAGGACCGCCTGTGGAAGAAGCACCCTGATTCAAACCCCTGTGGGAGCTTAGTCGGCGGCCTCACCAGACGGAAAGCCCCCTCCCCCTGCAAGCATTGCAGGGGGGAGAGGGGGGAGGGAGGGGAGCGGTGGTTGCGTTGCGGGGACACGCGCCCACCGGGTCGTCAGGCCCTGCGTCTTGTCCTGTCCTCTGCAGGTGGACCGGTGACCGCGACCAAGGGGCCTCTGCTTCCCTGTCCCCACCGGCCAGGCTTCAACTCCTCTTGGCACCTGGTCCTCCATGGCAACCCCCTGGCCCCGAACCGCTTGCCTGCTCTGAAGGCTGCTTCCTCCTCTTTCAGGAGCGCCTGCCCTCTTTTGCCATCTGCTCTCTTGCTTGGCTCTCAGCGCAGACTCCTAAGACCCTGTGGCCTCCTCGGCCCTCTCTCAGCCTCTGCTGAGCACACACCCTGAAGTCCTGCGCGCACTTCAAGGGTGATGTGTGAATCCACTCTTACATCCATGGGAAGTTAGATGGGAGATGAGAGAACCTGTGACTGCCCAGTCTCCAGGCTACCATGGACCTGGTGACTTGCAGCCCAGAGTGAGTTGGCTGGGGTTGGGTGGGGGTAGAGGGGTGAGTGTGTGTCTCTGTGTGTGTGTGTGTGTGTGTGTGTGTGTGTGAGAGAGAGAGAGAGAGAGAGAGAGAGAGAGAGAGAGGAGAGTCAAGGCCAGAGAGGGATTGAGTGGGAGATGGAGACAGGGATGCCTCCTCACAGGCCAAGAGAGGCACAAGAGAGAAGGAGAGATGGATGCACAGGGACCCACAGAGACATCTGCTGCTCCGATGAGAGTGAAAGGGAGAGACAGGCAGAGGAGAGATAGACTCAGGGGACCCTCACGGAGGAAGGCGGTGGGGAAGGAGGTAGAGACACAGGAGGGACCTTGCGGAGGTGGTGCAAAGAGAGAAGGACCCAGGCAGAGACGCTCGATGGACTCTCCCACTCCCAGGATCTGGGTGTCAAGGTTCTGCTTGTGTGGCAGGAACGGGTGAGGGAGCGGGCCCCGCGGGTGGGCCCCGTGTTCTGGGGAAGGCGGGTGTCGCCCCCCCACACACCCCATCCTCCAGGCCGAGGGGTGGGGGGGTCGGTCTGGGTGCACATGGAGGGTCGTGGCCTGGACCTGGCTCGGCTCAGCGGGGTCTCATGGAGTGAGTGTCCTAGCGTCCCTGGGGAGAGCCAGGCCTGTGGGCCTTGTTGCAGGCGCTGGGCGCTGGTCGTCGGGAGGCCAGCCGCAGGCCTGAAGGGACAGCGACCGGCAGCCCAGGGCTGCGCCTGCGCCCTGGCCCGAGGGCCCGGGGGTCACGGCCTGTCTCTCGGGGCCACGCAAGTTAAAAGTGTGTGTGGGAAGGGGGCGCAAAAGCCTACAGCACCCGGTATTCCCAGGCGGTCTCCCATCCAAGTACTAACCAGGCCCGACCCTGCTTAGCTTCCGAGATCAGACGAGATCGGGCGCGTTCAGGGTGGTATGGCCGTAGACGGGGAGGGCCGCCCGGGGGCGCCTCAAGAGCCTGCTCCGGGTTCCACCCTTCAGTCCAGGGGACGGGAGGGGGGTGGAGGGGGGAAATCGGAGGGGGTGGTCGCAGGGGGCCTCCCTCGCCCGCCCCACAACAGCGCAGCCCAGCCCAACTCAACTCAAGGCTGGGGGCTCTCACGCTCCGCTCCGACCTGACTCCACCGGGCAGCGGCCCAGGGGTCCTGGGAGACTGGGACTGGCTGAGTCCCGCCTCCAACACCGCCGCTCTCCACCTGGCTCCACTTACCGCGAGCCCCACCAAGCGCCCGCAGGGATCGCACCGCCCCGCCCCGGCCTGGCGTGGCCTGGCGTGGCCTGGCCTCCTCCGCCGCTCCTCGCCAAGGCCCAGGCCTCCCGCGACCCCAACCCCCCCACGGACCCCCGGCCCCCACCGCCACGCCCACCCGCCTTTCGCCAGGCGGAGAAGCCCAGAAGCCCTGGCCGTTTCAGTGTCCCGCGCGCGCGAACCTAGCCTAGCCTAGCCCGGAGCCCAGAGAGCCAGGGGCGGAGAGGCAGGCGGGCACCCCCCTCGGACACCCCAGGGACCCTGACAGAGGCCCTGCGCCCCAGGCGGAAATGCAGTCCGACTGGGCAATGGCCAGCCGCCGGCCACACACGTCCCCTGAGCGTGCCTGGCGAGTGGAGCCACGCACAGGGAGGGCAGGAGGGAGGAACACACTCAGGGACTCAGGGAAAACCGGGCAGAGGGTGGCCGGGGGCAGCGGCCCGCTGGCTCCCAGTCCAGTCAGTCGCCCGGCCAGGCTCAGAAGTGCGCCGCTGGGGTCGTGCCTCGCCCTGAGTTTCGGGCCCACTCTGCAAAGCCACCGCAGTCACCCGACCCAATGCCAAGGTCGGAGGGCTCTGCGCCTTGTTGGTACCAGTCAACGACCAGCACGTGCACAGCACCGCCCTGAGGAAGGGCATAGACCCCTCTGTCCAGTGTCCAGGAAAGGACCGCCTGTGGAAGAAGCACCCTGATTCAAACCCCTGTGGGAGCTTAGTCGGCGGCCTCACCAGACGGAAAGCCCCCTCCCCTGCAAGCATTGCAGGGGGGAGAGGGGGGAGGGAGGGGAGCGGTGGTTGCGTTGCGGGGACACGCGCCCACCGGGTCGTCAGGCCCTGCGTCTTGTCCTGTCCTCTGCAGGTGGACCGGTGACCGCGACCAAGGGGCCTCTGCTTCCCTGTCCCCACCGGCCAGGCTTCAACTCCTCTTGGCACCTGGTCCTCCATGGCAACCCCCTGGCCCCGAACCGCTTGCCTGCTCTGAAGGCTGCTTCCTCCTCTTTCAGGAGCGCCTGCCCTCTTTTGCCATCTGCTCTCTTGCTTGGCTCTCAGCGCAGACTCCTAAGACCCAGTGGCCTCCTGGGCCCTCTCTCAGCCTCTGCTGAGCACACACCCTGAAGTCCTGCGCGCACTTCATGGGTGATGTGTGAATCCACTCTTACATCCATGGGAAGTTAAATGGGAGATGAGAGAACCTGTGACTGCCCAGTCTCCAGGCTACCATGGACCTGGTGACTTGCAGCCCAGAGTGAGTTGGCTGGGGTTGGGTGGGGGTAGAATGGTGAGTGTGTGTGTGTGTGTGTGTGTGTGTGTGTGTGTGTGTGTGAGAGAGAGAGAGAGAGAGAGAGAGAGAGAGAGAGGAACAAAACATAAATAGTGCACCAAGAACTAATTGAGTGAGTCAAGTTACAAGCACCTAGCAGAAACTGTGTTTGATTTAGAGTTCCAAATGCATGTGTCCCTGTAGGGTAAAATGAAGTGAGACCTAAAAATTCAAAGTGTTTCTGCCAACAAACTCTTCAAGTTAGAAGAACAAAATTTGGGCAGTCAAGTCCAACTGTTATAGCCATCTTTTTTGCCAAGTATCAAGAAGTTTGGTTGAAAAAATATTTGCTGAGTTTCAAGTAAACTCGGAATAATGTGGAAGCAGTGCAACCGCATTCCAATGAAAGTTTATTTTCCTTGCCTCTGCTTAGAGCTATTGCAACAGTGAACAAAGTATCGAGAGCAAACTGAGAACTAATTGAGTATATCCAGTTTCAAGCTGCTAGCAGGAACCTTGTTTTATATAGATTTCCAAATGCATGTATCCCTATATGGAAAAAGGAGGTAAAACCAAAAAATTAAATGTGTTCCTGCCAACGAATGCTTTTTATGGAAAAACGATATATGGGGAGCCATGTACAACTGGTATACTCATCTTCAATGCCTAGTATCAAAAAGATCAGGTGAAAAAATATTTGCTGAGATTCCATTAAACTCGAAGTTCTATGGAAGCCGTGCAAACGCTTTCTAATTAAGTGTATTTTGCTTGCCTCTGCTTAGGGCTACTTCAACAGGGAACAAAGCATGGACAGTGCACTGATAATTAATTAAGTGAGTCAAGTTTTAATCAACTAGCACAAACAATGTTTGATTTAGAGTTCCAAACACATGCATCCCTCTAGGACAAAATTAAGTGAAACTAAAGAATTCAAAGTGTTCCTGCAAACGAATGCTTCAACCTAGATGAATAAAATTTGGGAAGCTAAATGCAACTGGTATTCTCATCCTTCCTGCCAAGTATCCACAAGATCGGGTCAAAAAATATTTGCTAATTTTCCAGTAAACTCATAGTTTTGTGGAAGCTCTGCAAATGCATTCAAAAGAAAGTGTATTTTCATTGACCCTGCTTATAGCTACTTTAACATGAAGCAAAGCGTAAAGAGTGCACTGAGAATGAATTGAGTCAAGTTTTAAGCAGCTAGCACAAACAGTTTTTGATTTAGAGTTCCAAATGCATGTATCCGTATATGGGAAAATAAAGTGAAACCTAAAACTTCAAAGTGTACCTACAAACGAACACTTCTACCTAGAAGAATAAAATTTAGCCAGCCATGTGCAACTGGTATACTCATCATCGTTGCCGAGTATTAAGTAGATTGGGTGAAAAAAATATTGCTGAGATTCCAATATACTCAGAGTTAGGTGGAAGCTCTGCAAATGCTTTCAAATGAAAATGTATTTTCTTTGCCTCTGCTTAGGGCTACTCCAACAGGAAAAAAGCATAGAGAGCACACTGAGAACTAATTGAGGGAGTCAAGTTTCAAGCAGCTAGTAGAAGCCATGTTTGATGTAGTTTTCCAAATGCCTGTATGTCTATAGGGGAAAATGAAGTGAAACCTAAAAATTCAAAGTGTTCCTAAAAACAAATGCTTCAACCTAGAAAAACCAAATTTGGACTGCTAAGTGGAAATGTTATAGTCATCTTTCATGCCAAGTATCAACAAGATCAGGTGAAAAAATATTTGCTGAAATTCCCGTTAAACTCGGAGTCTGTGGAACCTCGGCAAATGCTTAAAAATGAAACAGTAATTTCCTTTCCTTTTCTCAGGGCCACATCAACAGGGAACAAAGCATAGAGATCAAACTGAGAACTGGTTGAGTGAGTCAAGTTTCAAGAAGCTAGCACAAATCGTGTTTGATGTAGAGTTCCAAATGCGTGTATTCCTATAGGGTAAATCGAAGTTAACCCTGAAAATTGAAACTTTTCCTGCCAACATATGTTCCAACCTAGAAGAAAAAAAATTGGGCAGCCATGTGCAACTGGTATACTCAAGTTTTTGCCGAGAATCTACAAGATTGGGTGAAAAAGTATTTGCTGAAATTCCAGAAAACTCCGAGTTCTGTGGAAGCTGTGCAAACGCTTTCAAAAGAAAGAGTATTTTCCTTGCTTCTGCTTAGGGTTACACCAACAGGGAAAAAAGCATAAAGAGAACACTTAAAACCAATTGAGTGAGTGAAGTTTGACTCAGCTAGCACAAACCATGTTTGATTTAGAGTTCCAAGTGCATGTATCCCTATAGGGGAAAACGAAGTGAGACCTAAAAATACAAAGTGTTCCTGAAAGTGAATGCTACAACCTAAAAGAACAAAACTTGGATGGTCAAGTGCAAATGGTATAAGCATATTTCCAGCAATCATCAAAAAGATCGTTTGAAAAAAAATATTTGTTGAGATTCCAGTAAACTCAGAGTTCTGTAGATGCTCTGCAAACGCTGAAATTACAGTGTATTTCTCTTGCCTATTCTTATGGCTACTTCATAAGGGCACAAAGCATAGAGAGCGCACTTAGAACTCATTGATTGTGTCAATTTTTAAGCAGCTAGCAAAAACCGTGTTTGATTTAGAGATCCAAATTCATATATTCCTATAGGGGAAAACGAAGTGAACCCTTAAACTTCAAAGTGTTACTGCCAACGAACGCTTCAAGCTTGAAGAAAGAAATTTCAGCAGCCAAGTGCAACGGGAATAATCATAATCCTTGCCAAGTATTACCAAGATTGGGAGAAAAAGTATTCGCTGACATTCCAGTAAAATCAGAGTTCTGTGGAAGGTCTGCAAACGCTTTCAAAGGAAAGTGTATTTTCATGGGCTCTGCTTACAGGTACTTAAACAGGGAACAAAGCATAGAGAGGGCACTGATAACGAATTGACTGAGTCAAGTTTCAAGCAGCTAGCAGAAATCCTGTTTGATGTAGAGTTCCAAATGCCTGTATCCCCATAGGGGAGAACGAAGTGAAACTGAAGAATTCAATGTATTCCTGCCAATGAACGCTACAACATAGAAGAACGAAATTTGGGCAGCCAAGTTCAACTGGTATATTCATGTTTCCTCATGAGTATTCCCAAGATTGGGTGAAAAAATATTTGCTGAGATTCCAGTAAACTCGGATTTCTGTGGAAGCTATGCAAATGATTTCAAATGAAAGTGTATTGTCCTTGCCTCTACTCAGGGCCACTTCAACGGGGAACAAAACGTAAAGAGTGCACCAAGAACTAATTGAGTGACTCAAGTTTCAAGCACCTAGCAGAAACTGTGTTTGATTTAGAGTTCCAAGTGCGTGTATCCCTCTAGGAATAAATGTAGTGAAACCTAAAAATTCAAAGTGTTCCTGCCACAGAACACTTCAACCTAGAAGAACAAAATTTGGGCAGCCAAGTACGACTGGTATAGTCATCTTGCTTGCCAAGTATCAACAAGATCTGGTGAAAAAATATTTGCTGAGATTCCCATCAACTCGGAGTTCTCTGGAAGTACTACAAATGCTTTCAAATGAAAGTGTATTTTCCTTGCCTGTGCTTAGGGCTACTTCAACAGGGAACAATGCATAGAGAGCCAGCTTAGAACTAATTGAGAGAGGAAAGATTCAAGCCACTAGCACAAACTGTGTTTGATTTAGAGTTCCAAATGCATGTATTCCAATAGGGGAACATGAAGTGACAACTAAAATTTCAACGTGTTCCTGCCAAAGAACACTTCAACCTAGAAAAACAAGATTTGGGCAGCCAAGTGCAACTGGAGTACAAATCTTTCTTGAAGAGTAGCAAGAAGATTGGGTGACAAAATGGTAGCTGATATTCCAGTAAACTCGAAGTCCTGTGGAAGCTTTCAATTGAAAGTGCATTTTCCTTGCCTGTACTTAGGGATCCATCAACAAGGCAGAAAACATAGAGAGTGCACTGAGAACTAGTTTACTATGTCTTTTTTAAAGTAGCTAGCCCAAACCCTACTTCATTTAGGGTTCCAAATGCAAGTATCCCTATAAGGAAAAATGAAGTGAAATCTAAAAATACATAAATGAACCCTTCAACATACAAGAATGAAATTTGGGCAGCCACGTGTAACTGGTATGCTCATGTTTCCTGCCAAGTATCAACAAGAACGGGTGAAAAAATATTTGCTGAGATTCCCGTAAATTCGGAGTTCTGTGGACGCTGTGTAAATGCTTTAAAATGAAAGTGTACTTTCCTTGCCTCTGCTTAGGACAACTTCCGTAGGGAACAAAGCCTAGAGAGCACACTGAGAACGAATTGAGTGGGTCATGTTTCAAGCACCTAGCACAAACCGTGTTTGATTTAGAGTTTCAAAAACATGTATCCCTGTAAGGGAAAAGAAAGTGAAACCTAAAAATTCAAACTATTGCTGCCAATGAACGCTCCAACATAAAAGAAAAAAAAAAAAACAATTGGCCAGGCATGTGCCACTGGTATACTCAAATCCTTGCTGAGAATCTACAATATCGTGTGAAAAAATATTTGCTGAAATTCCAGTAAAATCCCAGTTTGTGGAAGCTCTGCAAAAGCATTCAAATGAAAGTGTATTTTCCTTGCCTCTGCTTAGTGCAAATTCAAAAGAGCACAAAGCAAAGTGAACACACTGAGAACTAAATAACTGAGTCAAGTTTCAAGCAGCTAGCACAAACCATGTTTGATTTAGATTTAAAAATTGCATGTATCCCTATAGGGGAAAACGAAGTGACACCTAAAAATACAAAGTGTTCCTGAAAGTGAATGCTACAACCTGAAAGAACAAAACGTGGAAGGTCAAGTGCAAATGGTATACGCATCTTTCCAGCAATCATCAAAAAGATCGTTTGAAAAAATATTTGTTGAGATTCCAGTAAACTCAGAGTTCTGCAGTTGCTCTGCAAACGCTGAAATTACAGTGAATTTGTCTTGCCTATTCTAATGGCTACTTCATAAGGGCACAAAGCATAGAGAGCGCACTTAGAACTCATTGATTGAGTCAATTTTTAAGCAGCTAGCAAAAACCGTGTTGGATTTAGAGATCCAAATTCACATATTCCTATAGGGTAAAACGAAGTGAACCCTTCAACTTCAAAGTGTTACAGCCAACGAACGCTTCAAGCTTGAAGAAAGAAATTTCAGCAGCCAAGTGCAACGGGTATAATGATAATCCTTGCCAAGTATTACCAAGATTGGGAGAAAAAACATTCGCTGAAATTCCAGTAAAATCAGAGTTCTGTGGAAGGTCTGCAAACCCTTTCAAAGGAAAGTGTATTTTCATGGGCTCTGCTTATAGGTACTTAAACAGGGAACAAAGCATAGAGAGGGCACTGATAACTAATTGACTGAGTCAAGTTTCAAGCAGCTAGCAGAAATCCTGTTTGATGTAGAGTTCCAAATGCCTGTATCCCTATAGGGGAGAACGAAGTGAAACTGAAGAATTCAATGTATTCCTGCCAATGAACGCTACAACATAGAAGAACGAAATTTGGGCAGCCAAGTTCAACTGGTATATTCATGTTTCCTCATGAGTATTCCCAAGATTGGGTGAAAAAATATTTGCTGAGATTCCAGTAAACTCGGATTTCTGTGGAAGCTATGCAAATGATTTCAAATGAAAGTGTATTGTCCTTGCCTCTACTCAGGGCCACTTCAACGGGGAACAAAACGTAAAGAGTGCACCAAGAACTAATTGAGTGAGTCAAGTTTCAAGCACCTAGCAGAAACTGTGTTTGATTTAGAGTTCCAAATGCATGTATGCCTACAGGGGAAAACGAAGTGAAACCTAAAAATTCAAAGTGTTCCTGCCACAGAACACTTCAACCTAGAAGAACAAAATTTGGGCAGCCAAGTACGACTGGTATAGTCATCTTGCTTGCCAAGTATCAACAAGATCTGGTGAAAAAATATTTGCTGAGATTCCCATCAACTCGGAGTTCTCTGGAAGTACAACAAATGCTTTCAAATGAAAGTGTATTTTCCTTGCCTGTGCTTAGGGCTACTTCAACAGGGAACAATGCATAGAGAGCCAGCTTAGAACTAATTGAGAGAGGAAAGATTCAAGCCACTAGCACAAACTGTGTTTGATTTAGAGTTCCAAATGCATGTATTCCAATAGGGGAACATGAAGTGACAACTAAAATTTCAACGTGTTCCTGCCAAAGAACACTTCAACCTAGAAAAACAAGATTTGGGCAGCCAAGTGCAACTGGAGTACAAATCTTTCTTGAAGAGTAGCAAGAAGATTGGGTGACAAAATGGTAGCTGATATTCCAGAAAACTCGAAGTCCTTTGGAAGCTTTCAATTGAAAGTGCATTTTCCTTGCCTGTACTTAGGGATCCATCAACAAGGCAGAAAACATAGAGAGTGCACTGAGAACTAGTTTACTATGTCTTTTTTAAAGTAGCTAGCCCAAACCCTACTTCATTTAGGGTTCCAAATGCATGTATCCCTATAAGGAAAAATGAAGTGAAATCTAAAAATATATAAATGAACCCTTCAACATACAAGAATGAAATTTGGGCAGCCACGTGTAACTGGTATGCTCATGTTTCCTGCCAAGTATCAACAAGAACGGGTGAAAAAATATTTGCTGAGATTCCCGTAAATTCGGAGTTCTGTGGACGCTGTGTAAATGCTTTAAAATGAAAGTGTACTTTCCTTGCCTCTGCTTAGGACAACTTCCATAGGGAACAAAGCCTAGAGAGCACACTGAGAACGAATTGAGTGGGTCATGTTTCAAGCACCTAGCACAAACCGTGTTTGATTTAGAGTTTCAAAAACATGTATCCCTGTAAGGGAAAAGAAAGTGAAACCTAAAAATTCAAACTATTGCTGCCAATGAACGCTCCAACCTAAAAGAAAAAAGAAAAAAACAATTGGCCAGGCATGTGCCACTGGTATACTCAAATCCTTGCTGAGAATCTACAAGATCGCGTGAAAAAATATTTGCTGAAATTCCAGTAAAATCCCAGTTTGTGGAAGCACTGCAAAAGCATTCAAATGAAAGTGTATTTTCCTTGCCTCTGCTTAGTGCAAATTCAAAAGAGCAAAAAGCAAAGTGAACACACTGAGAACTAAATAACTGAGTCAAGTTTCAAGCAGCTAGCACAAACCATGTTTGATTTAGATTTCCAAATTGCATGTATCCCTATAGGGGAAAACGAAGTGACACCTAAAAATACAAAGTGTTCCTGAAAGTGAATGCTACAACCTGAAAGAACAAAACTCGGATGGTCAAGTGCAAATGGTATACGCATCTTTCCAGCAATCATCAAAAAGATCGTTTGAAAAAATATTTGTTGAGATTCCAGTAAACTCAGAGTTCTGCAGTTGCTCTGCAAATGCTGAAATTACAGTGTATTTGTCTTGCCTATTCTAATGGCTACTTCATAAGGGCACAAAGCATAGAGAGCGCACTTAGAACTCATTGATTGAGTCAATTTTTAAGCAGCTAGCAAAAACCGTGTTTGATTTAGAGATCCAAATTCACATATTCCTATAGGGTCAAACGAAGTGAACCCTTAAACTTCAAAGTGTTACAGCCAACGAACGCTTGAAGCTTGAATAAGGAAATTTCAGCAGCCAAGTGCAACGGGTATAATGATAATCCTTGCCAAGTATTACCAAGATTGGGAGAAAAAACATTCGCTGAAATTCCAGTAAAATCAGAGTTCTGTGGAAGGTCTGCAAACGCTTTCAAAGGAAAGTGTATTTTCAGGGGCTCTGCTTATAGGTACTTAAACAGGGAACAAAGCATAGAGAGGGCACTGATAACTAATTGACTGAGTCAAGTTTCAAGCAGCTAGCAGAAATCCTGTTTGATGTAGAGTTCCAAATGCCTGTATCCCTATAGGGGAGAACGAAGTGAAACTGAAGAATTCAATGTATTCCTGCCAATGAACGCTACAACATAGAAGAACGAAATTTGGGCAGCCAAGTTCAACTGGTATATTCATGTTTCCTCATGAGTATTCCCAAGATTGGGTGAAAAAATATTTGCTGAGATTCCAGTAAACTCGGATTTCTGTGGAAGCTATGCAAATGATTTCAAATGAAAGTGTATTGTCCTTGCCTCTACTCAGGGCCACTTCAACGGGGAACAAAACGTAAAGAGTGCACCAAGAACTAATTGAGTGAGTCAAGTTTCAAGCACCTAGCAGAAACTGTGTTTGATTTAGAGTTCCAAGTGCGTGTATCCCTCTAGGACTAAATGTAGTGAAACCTAAAAATTCAAAGTGTTCCTGCCACAGAACACTTCAACCTAGAAGAACAAAATTTGGGCAGCCAAGTACGACTGGTATAGTCATCTTGCTTGCCAAGTATCAACAAGATCTGGTGAAAAAATATTTGCTGAGATTCCCATCAACTCGGAGTTCTCTGGAAGTACAACAAATGCTTTCAAATGAAAGTGTATTTTCCTTGCCTGTGCTTAGGGCTACTTCAACAGGGAACAATGCATAGAGAGCCAGCTTAGAACTAATTGAGAGAGGAAAGATTCAAGCCACTAGCACAAACTGTGTTTGATTTAGAGTTCCAAATGCATGTATTCCAATAGGGGAACATGAAGTGACAACTAAAATTTCAACGTGTTCCTGCCAAAGAACACTTCAACCTAGAAAAACAAGATTTGGGCAGCCAAGTGCAACTGGAGTACAAATCTTTCTTGAAGAGTAGCAAGAAGATTGGGTGACAAAATGGTAGCTGATATTCCAGTAACCTCGAAGTCCTGTGGAAGGTTTCAATTGAAAGTGCATTTTCCTTGCCTGTACTTAGGGATCCATCAACAAGGCAGAAAACATAGAGAGTGCACTGAGAACTAGTTTACTATGTCTTTTTTAAAGTAGCTAGCCCAAACCCTACTTCATTTAGGGTTCCAAATGCATGTATCCCTATAAGGAAAAATGAAGTGAAATCTAAAAATATATAAATGAACCCTTCAACATACAAGAATGAAATTTGGGCAGCCACGTGTAACTGGTATGCTCATGTTTCCTGCCAAGTATCAACAAGAACGGGTGAAAAAATATTTGCTGAGATTCCCGTAAATTCGGAGTTCTGTGGACGCTGTGTAAATGCTTTAAAATGAAAGTGTATTTTCCTTGCCTCTGTTTAGGACAACTTCCATAGGGAACAAAGCCTAGAGAGCACACTGAGAACGAATTGAGTGGGTCATGTTTCAAGCACCTAGCACAAACCGTGTTTGATTTAGAGTTTCAAAAACATGTATCCCTGTAAGGGAAAAGAAAGTGAAACCTAAAAATTCAAACTATTGCTGCCAATGAACGCTCCAACCTAAAAGAAAAACAAAAAAAACAATTGGCCAGGCATGTGCCACTGGTATACTCAAATCCTTGCTGAGAATCTACAAGATCGCGTGAAAAAATATTTGCTGAAATTCCAGTAAAATGCCAGTTTGTGGAAGCTCTGCAAAAGCATTCAAATGAAAGTGTATTTTCCTTGCCTCTGCTTAGTGCAAATTCAAAAGAGCAAAAAGCAAAGTGAACACACTGAGAACTAAATAACTGAGTCAAGTTTCAAGCAGCTAGCACAAACCATGTTTGATTTAGATTTCCAAATTGCATGTATCCCTATAGGGGAAAACGAAGTGACACCTAAAAATACAAAGTGTTCCTGAAAGTGAATGCTACAACCTGAAAGAACAAAACTCGGATGGTCAAGTGCAAATGGTATACGCATCTTTCCAGCAATCATCAAAAAGATCGTTTGAAAAAATATTTGTTGAGATTCCAGTAAACTCAGAGTTCTGCAGTTGCTCTGCAAACGCTGAAATTACAGTGTATTTGTCTTGCCTATTCTAATGGCTACTTCATAAGGGCACAAAGCATAGAGAGCGCACTTAGAACTCATTGATTGAGTCAATTTTTAAGCAGCTAGCAAAAACCGTGTTTGATTTAGAGATCCAAATTCACATATTCCTATAGGGTCAAACGAAGTGAACCCTTAAACTTCAAAGTGTTACAGCCAACGAACGCTTCAAGCTTGAATAAGGAAATTTCAGCAGCCAAGTGCAACGGGTATAATGATAATCCTTGACATGTATTACCAAGATTGGGAGAAAAAACATTCGCTGAAATTCCAGTAAAATCAGAGTTCTGTGGAAGGTCTGCAAACGCTTTCAAAGGAAAGTGTATTTTCAGGGGCTCTGCTTATAGGTACTTAAACAGGGAACAAAGCATAGAGAGGGCACTGATAACTAATTGACTGAGTCAAGTTTCAAGCAGCTAGCAGAAATCCTGTTTGATGTAGAGTTCCAAATGCCTGTATCCCTATAGGGGAGAACGAAGTGAAACTGAAGAATTCAATGTATTCCTGCCAATGAATGCTACAACATAGAAGAACGAAATTTGGGCAGCCAAGTTCAACTGGTATATTCATGTTTCCTCATGAGTATTCCCAAGATTGGGTGAAAAAATATTTGCTGAGATTCCAGTAAACTCGGATTTCTGTGGAAGCTATGCAAATGATTTCAAATGAAAGTGTATTGTCCTTGCCTCTACTCAGGGCCACTTAAACAGGGAACAAAACGTAAAGAGTGCACCAAGAACTAATTGAGTGAGTCAAGTTTCAAGCAGCTAGCAGAAACTGTGTTTGATTTAGAGTTCCAAATGCATGTATCCGTATAGGGGAAAACGAAGTGAAACCTAAAAATTCAAAGTGTTCCTAAAAACAAATGCTTCAACCTAGAAGAACCAAATTTGGGCTGCTAAGTGGAAATGGTATAGTCATCTTTCCTGCCAAGTATCAACAAGATCGGGTGAAAAAATATTAGCTGAAATTCCAGTAATCTCCGAGTTCTGTGGAAGCTCTGCAAACGCTTTCAAAAGAAAGTGTATTTTCCTTGCTTCTGCTTAGGGCTACACCAACAGGGAAAAAAGCATACAGAAAACACTTAAAACCAATTGAGTGAGTGAAGATTCAAGCAGCTAGCAGAAACCGTGTTTGATTTAGAGTTCCAAGTGCATGTATCCCTAGAGGGGAAAACAAAGTGAAATATCAAAATTCAATGTGTTCCTGACAATGAATACTTCAACTACAAGAATGAAATTTGGGCATCTAAGTGCAACTGGTATACTCATCTTCCTTTCCGAGTACCAAAAGATTGGTTGAACAAATACTTGGTGAAATTCCAGTAAAATCCAAGTTCTGTGGAAGCTCTGTCAACGCTTTCCAATGAAAGTGTATTTTCCTTGCCTCTTCTAAGGGCCACTACAATAGGGAACAAAACATAAAGAGCCCACCAACAATTAATTGAATGAGTCAAGTTTCAAGCAACTAGCACAAACCGTGTTTGATTTAGAGTTCCAAATGTCTGTATCCCTATATGGGAAAATGAAGTGAAACCTAAAAATTCAAAGTGTACCTGCCACCTGACACTTCTACCTAGAAGAAAGCAATTTGGGCAGCCATGTGCAACTGGTATACACATAATCCTTGATGAGCATTAAGAAGAACGGGTGAAAAAATATTTTCTGAGATTCCAGTAAACTCAGAGTCCTTTGGAAGTTCTACAAATGCTTTCAAATGAAAGTGTATTTTTCTGGCCTTGGCTTAGGTCTACTTCATCAGGGAACTAAGCACAGAGAGCACAATGAGAACTAATTGACTGAGTAAAGTTACAAGAAGCTAGCACAAACTGAATATGATTTAGAGTTCCAAGTGCGTGTATCCCTCTAGGACTAAATGAAGTGAAACCTAAAAATTCAAAGTGTTCCTGCCACAGAACACTTCAACCTAGAAGAACAAAATTTGGGCAGCCAAGTACGACTGGTATAGTCATCTTGCTTGCCAAGTATCCACAAGATCTGGTGAAAAAATATTTGCTGAGATTCCCATCAACTCGGAGTTCTCTGGAAGTACTACAAATGCTTTCAAATGAAAGTGTATTTTCCTTGCCTGTGCTTAGGGCTACTTCAACAGGGAACAATGCATAGAGAGCCAGCTTAGAACTAATTGAGAGAGGAAAGATTCAAGCCACTAGCACAAACTGTGTTTGATTTAGAGTTCCAAATGCATGTATTCCAATAGGGGAACATGAAGTGACAACTAAAATTTCAACGTGTTCCTGCCAAAGAACACTTCAACCTAGAAAAACAAGATTTGGGCAGCCAAGTGCAACTGGAGTACAAATCTTTCTTGAAGAGTAGCAAGAAGATTGGGTGACAAAATGGTAGCTGATATTCCAGTAAACTCGAAGTCCTGTGGAAGCTTTCAATTGAAAGTGCATTTTCCTTGCCTGTACTTAGGGATCCATCAACAAGGCAGAAAACATAGAGAGTGCACTGAGAACTAGTTTACTATGTCTTTTTTAAAGTAGCTAGCCCAAACCCTACTTCATTTAGGGTTCCAAATGCATGTATCCGTATAAGGAAAAATGAAGTGAAATCTAAAAATATATAAATGAACCCTTCAACATACAAGAATGAAATTTGGGCAGCCACGTGTAACTGGTATGCTCATGTTTCCTGCCAAGTATCAACAAGAACGGGTGAAAAAATATTTGCTGAGATTCCCGTAAATTCGGAGTTCTGTGGACGCTGTGTAAATGCTTTCAAATGAAAGTGTACTTTCCTTGCCTCTGCTTAGGACAACTTCCATAGGGAAAAAAGCCTAGAGAGCACACTGAGAACGAATTGAGTGGGTCATGTTTCAAGCACCTAGCACAAACCGTGTTTGATTTAGAGTTTCAAAAACATGTATCCCTGTAAGGGAAAAGAAAGTGAAACCTAAAAATTGAAACTATTGCTGCCAATGAACGCTCCAACCTAAAAGAAAAAAAAAACAATTGGCCAGGCATGTGCCACTGGTATACTCAAATCCTTGCTGAGAATCTACAAGATCGCGTGAAGAAAAATTTGCTGAAATTCCAGTAAAATCCCAGTTTGTGGAAGCTCTGCAAAAGCATTCAAATGAAAGTGTATTTTCCTTGCCTCTGCTTAGTGCAAATTCAAAAGAGCAAAAAACAAAGTGAACACACTGAGAACTAAATAACTGAGTCAAGTTTCAAGCAGCTAGCACAAACCATGTTTGATTTAGATTTCCAAATTGCATGTATCCCTATAGGGGAAAACGAAGTGACACCTAAAAATACAAAGTGTTCCTGAAAGTGAATGCTACAACCTGAAAGAACAAAACTCGGATGGTCAAGTGCAAATGGTATACGCATCTTTCCAGCAATCATCAAAAAGATCGTTTGAAAAAATATTTGTTGAGATTCCAGTAAACTCAGAGTTCTGCAGTTGCTCTGCAAACGCTGAAATTACAGTGTATTTGTCTTGCCTATTCTAATGGCTACTTCATGAGGGCACAAAGCATAGAGAGCGCACTTAGAACTCATTGATTGAGTCAATTTTTAAGCAGCTAGCAAAAACCGTGTTGGATTTAGAGATCCAAATTCACATATTCCTATAGGGTAAAACGAAGTGAACCCTTCAACTTCAAAGTGTTACAGCCAAAGAACGCTTCAAGCTTGAAGAAAGAAATTTCAGCAGCCAAGTGCAACGGGTATAATGATAATCCTTGCCAAGTATTACCAAGATTGGGAAAAAAAAACATTCGCTGAAATTCCAGTAAAATCAGAGTTCTGTGGAAGGTCTGCAAACGCTTTCAAAGGAAAGTGTATTTTCATGGGCTCTGCTTACAGGTACTTAAACAGGGAACAAAGCATAGAGAGGGCACTGATAACGAATTGACTGAGTCAAGTTTCAAGCAGCTAGCAGAAATCCTGTTTGATGTAGAGTTCCAAATGCCTGTATCCCCATAGGGGAGAACGAAGTGAAACTGAAGAATTCAATGTATTCCTGCCAATGAACGCTACAACATAGAAGAACGAAATTTGGGCAGCCAAGTTCAACTGGTATATTCATGTTTCCTCATGAGTATTCCCAAGATTGGGTGAAAAAATATTGGCTGAGATTCCAGTAAACTCGGATTTCTGTGGAAGCTATGCAAATGATTTCAAATGAAAGTGTATTGTCCTTGCCTCTACTCAGGGCCACTTCAATGGGGAACAAAACATAAAGAGTGCACCAAGAACTAATTGGGTGAGTCAAGTCTCAAGCACCTAGCAGAAACTGTGTTTGATTTAGAGTTCCAAATGCATGTATCCCTATAGGGGAAAACGAAGTGAAACCTAAAAATTCAAAGTGTTCCTACAAACAAATGCTTCAACCTAGAAGAACCAAATTTGGGCTGCTAAGTGGAAATGGTATAGTCATCTTTCCTGCCAAGTATCAACAAGATCGGGTGAAAAAATATTTGCTGAAATTCCAGTAATCTCCGAGTTCTGTGGAAGCTCTGCAAACGCTTTCAAAAGAAAGTGTATTTTCCTTGCTTCTGCTTAGGGCTCCACCAACAGGGAAAAAAGCATACAGAAAACACTTAAAACCAATTGAGTGAGTGAAGATTCAAGCAGCTAGCACAAACCGTGTTTGATTTAGAGTTCCAAGTGCATGTATCCCTAGAGGGGAAAACAAAGTGAAATATCAAAATTCAATGTGTTCCTGACAATGAATACTTCAACCTAGAAGAATGAAATTTGGGCATCTAAGTGCAACTGGTATACTCATCTTCCTTTCCGAGTACCAAAAGATTGGTTGAACAAATACTTGGTGAAATTCCAGTAAAATCCAAGTTCTGTGGAAGCTCTGTCAACGCTTTCCAATGAAAGTGTATTTTCCTTGCCTCTTCTAAGGGCCACTACAATAGGGAACAAAAATAAAGAGCCCACTAAGAATTAATTGAATGAGTCAAGTTTCAAGCAACTAGCACAAACCGTGTTTGATTTAGAGTTCCAAATGTCTGTATCCCTATATGGGAAAATGAAGTGAAACCTAAAAATTCAAAGTGTACCTGCAAACTAACACTTCTACCTAGAAGAAAGCAATTTGGGCAGCCATGTGCAACTGGTATACACATAATCCTTGATGAGCATTAAGAAGAACGGGTGAAAAAATATTTTCTGAGATTCCAGTAAACTCAGAGTCCTTTGGAAGTTCTACAAATGCTTTCAAATGAAAGTGTATTTTTCTGGCCTTGGCTTAGGTCTACTTCATCAGGGAACTAAGCACAGAGAGCACAATGAGAACTAATTGACTGAGTAAAGTTACAAGAAGCTAGCACAAACTGAATTTGATTTAGATTTCCAAGTGCGTGTATCCCTCTAGGACTAAATGAAGTGAAACCTAAAAATTCAAAGTGTTCCTGCCACAGAACACTTCAACCTAGAAGAACAAAATTTGGGCAGCCAAGTACGACTGGTATAGTCATCTTGCTTGCCAAGTATCCACAAGATCTGGTGAAAAAATATTTGCTGAGATTCCCATCAACTCGGAGTTCTCTGGAAGTACTACAAATGCTTTCAAATGAAAGTGTATTTTCCTTGCCTGTGCTTAGGGCTACTTCAACAGGGAACAATGCATAGAGAGCCAGCTTAGAACTAATTGAGAGAGGAAAGAAAGATTCAAGGCACTAGCACAAACTGTGTTTGATTTAGAGTTCCAAATGAATGTATTCCAATAGGGGAACATGAAGTGACAACTAAAATTTCAACGTGATCCCGCCAAAGAACACTTCAACCTAGAAAAACAAGATTTGGGCAGCCAAGTGCAACTGGAGTACAAATCTTTATTGAAGAGTAGCAAGAAGATTGGGTGACAAAATGGTAGCTGATATTCCAGAAAACTCGAAGTCCTTTGGAAGCTTTCAATTGAAAGTGCATTTTCCTTGCCTGTACTTAGGGATCCATCAACAAGGCAGAAAACTTAGAGAGTGCACTGAGAACTAGTTTACTATGTCTTTTTTAAAGTAGCTAGCCCAAACCCTACTTCATTTAGGGTTCCAAATGCATGTATCCGTATAAGGAAAAATGAAGTGAAATCTAAAAATATATAAATGAACCCTTCAACATACAAGAATGAAATTTGGGCAGCCACGTGTAACTGGTATGCTCATGTTTCCTGCCAAGTATCAACAAGAACGGGTGAAAAAATATTTGCTGAGATTCCCGTAAATTCGGAGTTCTGTGGACGCTGTGTAAATGCTTTAAAATGAAAGTGTACTTTCCTTGCCTCTGCTTAGGACAACTTCTATAGGGAACAAAGCCTAGAGAGCACACTGAGAACGAATTGAGTGGGTCATGTTTCAAGCACCTAGCACAAACCGTGTTTGATTTAGAGTTTCAAAAACATGTATCCCTGTAAGGGAAAAGAAAGTGAAACCTAAAAATTCAAACTATTGCTGCCAATGAACGCTCCAACCTAAAAGAAAAAAAAAAACAATTGGCCAGGCATGTGCCACTGGTATACTCAAATCCTTGCTGAGAATCTACAAGATCGCGTGAAAAAATACTTGCTGAAATTCCAGTAAAATGCCAGTTTGTGGAAGCTCTGCAAAAGCATTCAAATGAAAGTGTATTTTCCTTGCCTCTGCTTAGTGCAAATTCAAAAGAGCAAAAAGCAAAGTGAACACACTGAGAACTAAATAACTGAGTTATGTTTCAAGCAACTAGCACAAACCATGTTTGATTTAGATTTCCAAATTGCATGTATCCCTATAGGGGAAAACGAAGTGACACCTAAAAATACAAAGTGTTCAGAAAGTGAATGCTACAACATGAAAGAACAAAACTTGGATGGTCAAGTGCAAATGGTATACGCATCTTTCCAGCTATCATCAAAAAGATCATTTGAAAAAATATTTGTTGAGATTCCAGTAAACTCAGAGTTCTGCAGTTGCTCTGCAAACGCTGAAATTACAGTGTATTTTTCTTGCCTATTCTAATGGCTACTTCATAAGGGCACAAAGCATAGAGAGTGCACTTAGAACTCATTGATTGAGTCAATTTTTAAGCAGCTAGCAAAAACCGTGTTTGATTTAGAGATCTAAATTCATATATTCCTATAGGGTAAAACGAAGTGAACCCTTCAACTTCAAAGTGTTACAGCCAACGAACGCTTCAAGCTTGAAGAGAGAAATTTCAGCAGCCAAGTGCAACGGGTATAATGATAATCCTTGCCAAGTATTACCAAGATTGGGAGAAAAAACATTCGCTGAAATTCCAGTAAAATCAGAGTTCTGTGGAAGGTCTGCAAACGCTTTCAAAGGAAAGTGTATTTTCATGGGCTCTGCTTATAGGTACTTAAACAGGGAACAAAGCATAGAGAGGGCACTGATAACTAATTGACTGAGTCAAGTTTCAAGCAGCTAGCAGAAATCCTGTTTGATGTAGAGTTCCAAATGCCTGTATCCCTATAGGGGAGAACGAAGTGAAACTGAAGAATTCAATTTATTCCTGCCAATGAACGCTACAACATAGAAGAACGAAATTTGGGCAGCCAAGTTCAACTGGTATATTCATGTTTCCTCATGAGTATTCCCAAGATTGGGTGAAAAAATATTTGCTGAGATTCCAGTAAACTCGGATTTCTGTGGAAGCTATGCAAATGATTTCAAATGAAAGTGTATTGTCCTTGCCTCTACTCAGGGCCACTTCAACGGGGAACAAAACGTAAAGAGTGCACCAAGAACTAATTGAGTGAGTCAAGTTTCAAGCACCTAGCAGAAACTGTGTTTGATTTAGAGTTCCAAATGCATGTATCCCTATAGGGGAAAACGAAGTGAAACCTAAAAATTCAAAGTGTTCCTAAAAACAAATGCTTCAACCTAGAAGAACCAAATTTGGGCTGCTAAGTGGAAATGGTATAGTCATCTTTCCTGCCAAGTATCAACAAGATCGGGTGAAAAAATATTTGCTGAAATTCCAGTAATCTCCGAGTTCTGTGGAAGCTCTGCAAACGCTTTCAAAAGAAAGTGTATTTTCCTTGCTTCTGCTTAGGGCTCCACCAACAGGGAAAAAAGCATACAGAAAACACTTAAAACCAATTGAGTGAGTGAAGATTCAAGCAGCTAGCACAAACCGTGTTTGATTTAGTGTTCCAAGTGCATGTATCCCTAGAGGGGAAAACAAAGTGAAATATCAAAATTCAATGTGTTCCTGACAATGAATACTTCAACCTAGAAGAATGAAATTTGGGCATCTAAGTGCAACTGGTATAATCATCTTCCATTCCGAGTACCAAAAGATTGGTTGAACAAATACTTGGTGAAATTCCAGTAAAATCCAAGTTCTGTGGAAGCTCTGTCAACGCTTTCAAATGAAAGTGTATTTTCCTTGCCTCTTCTAAGGGCCACTACAATAGGGAAAAAAACATAAAGAGCCCACTAAGAATTAATTGAATGAGTCAAGCTTCAAGCAACTAGCACAAACCGTGTTTGATTTAGAGTTCCAAATGTCTGTATCCCTATATGGGAAAATGAAGTGAAACCTAAAAATTCAAAGTGTACCTGCAAACTAACACTTCTACCTAGAAGAAAGCAATTTGGGCAGCCATGTGCAACTGGTATACACATAATCCTTGATGAGCATTAAGAAGAACGGGTGAAAAAATATTTTCTGAGATTCCAGTAAACTCAGAATCCTTTGGAAGTTCTACAAATGCTTTCAAATGAAAGTGTATTTTTCTGGCCTTGGCTTAGGTCTACTTCATCAGGGAACTAAGCACAGAGAGCACAATGAGAACTAATTGACTGAGTAAAGTTACAAGAAGCTAGCACAAACTGAATATGATTTAGAGTTCCAAGTGCGTGTATCCCTCTAGGACTAAATGAAGTGAAACCTAAAAATTCAAAGTGTTCCTGCCACAGAACACTTCAACCTAGAAGAACAAAATTTGGGCAGCCAAGTACGACTGGTATAGTCATCTTGCTTGCCAAGTATCCACAAGATCTGGTGAAAAAATATTTGCTGAGATTCCCATCAACTCGGAGTTCTCTGGAAGTACTACAAATGCTTTCAAATGAAAGTGTATTTTCCTTGCCTGTGCTTAGGGCTACTTCAACAGGGAACAATGCATAGAGAGCCAGCTTAGAACTAATTGAGAGAGGAAAGATTCAAGCCACTAGCCCAAACTGTGTTTGATTTAGAGTTCCAAATGCATGTATTCCAATAGGGGAACATGAAGTGACAACTAAAATTTCAACGTGTTCCTGCCAAAGAACACTTCAACCTAGAAAAACAAGATTTGGGCAGCCAAGTGCAACTGGAGTACAAATCTTTCTTGAAGAGTAGCAAGAAGATTGGGTGACAAAATGGTAGCTGATATTCCAGTAAACTCGAAGTCCTTTGGAAGCTTTCAATTGAAAGTGCATTTTCCTTGCCTGTACTTAGGGATCCATCAACAAGGCAGAAAACATAGAGAGTGCACTGAGAACTAGTTTACTATGTCTTTTTTAAAGTAGCTAGCCCAAACCCTACTTCATTTAGGGTTCCAAATGCATGTATCCCTATAAGGAAAAATGAAGTGAAATCTAAAAATATATAAATGAACCCTTCAACATACAAGAATGAAATTTGGGCAGCCACGTGTAACTGGTATGCTCATGTTTCCTGCCAAGTATCAACAAGAACGGGTGAAAAAATATTTGCTGAGATTCCCGTAAATTCGGAGTTCTGTGGACGCTGTGTAAATGCTTTAAAATGAAAGTGTACTTTCCTTGCCTCTGCTTAGGACAACTTCCATAGGGAACAAAGCCTACAGAGCACACTGAGAACGAATTGAGTGGGTCATGTTTCAAGCACCTAGCACAAACCGTGTTTGATTTAGAGTTTCAAAAACATGTATCCCTGTAAGGGAAAACAAAGTGAAACCTAAAAATTCAAACTATTGCTGCCAATGAACGCTCCAACCTAAAAGAAAAAAAAAACAATTGGCCAGGCATGTGCCACTGGTATACTCAAATCCTTGCTGAGAATCTACAAGATCGCGTGAAAAAATATTTGCTGAAATTCCAGTAAAATGCCAGTTTGTGGAAGCTCTGCAAAAGCATTCAAATGAAAGTGTATTTTCCTTGCCTCTGCTTAGTGCAAATTCAAAAGAGCAAAAAGCAAAGTGAACACACTGAGAACTAAATAACTGAGTCAAGTTTCAAGCAGCTAGCACAAACCATGTTTGATTTAGATTTCCAAATTGCATGTATCCCTATAGGGGAAAACGAAGTGACACCTAAAAATACAAAGTGTTCCTGAAAGTGAATGCTACAACCTGAAAGAACAAAACTTGGATGGTCAAGTGCAAATGGTATACGCATCTTTGCAGCAATCATCAAAAAGATCGTTTGAAAAAGTATTTGTTGAGATTCCAGTAAACTCAGAGTTCTGCAGTTGCTCTGCAAACGCTGAAATTACAGTGTATTTGTCTTGCCTATTCTAATGGCTACTTCATAAGGGCACAAAGCATAGAGAGCGCACTTAGAACTCATTGATTGAGTCAATTTTTAAGCAGCTAGCAAAAACCGTGTTTGATTTAGACATCCAAATTCATATATTCCTATAGGGTAAAACGAAGTGAACCCTTCAACTTCAAAGTGTTACAGCCAACGAACGCTTCAAGCTTGAAGAAAGAAATTTCAGCAGCCAAGTGCAACGGGTATAATGATAATCCTTGCCAAGTATTACCAAGATTGGGCGAAAAAACATTCGCTGAAATTCCAGTAAAATCAGAGTTCTGTGGAAGGTCTGCAAACGCTTTCAAAGGAAAGTGTATTTTCATGGGCTCTGCTGATAGGTACTTAAACAGGGAACAAAGCTTAGAGAGGGCACTGATAAATAATTGACTGAGTCAAGTTTCAAGCAGCTAGCAGAAATCCTGTTTGATGTAGAGTTCCAAATGCAGGTATCCCCATAGGGGAGAACGAAGTGAAACTGAAGAATTCAATGTATTCCTGCCAATGAACGCTACAACATAGAAGAACGAAATTTGGGCAGCCAAGTTCAACTGGTATATTCATGTTTCCTCATGAGTATTCCCAAGATTGGGTGAAAAAATATTTGCTGAGATTCCAGTAAACTCGGATTTCTGTGGAAGCTATGCAAATGATTTCAAATGAAAGTGTATTGTCCTTGCCTCTACTCAGGGCCACTTCAACGGGGAACAAAACGTAAAGAGTGCACCAAGAACTAATTGAGTGAGTCAAGTTTCAAGCACCTAGCAGAAACTGTGTTTGATTTAGAGTTCCAAATGCATGTATGCCTATAGGGGAAAACGAAGTGAAACCTAAAAATTCAAAGTGTTCCTAAAAACAAATGCTTCAACCTAGAAGAACCAAATTTGGGCTGCTAAGTGGAAATGGTATAGTCATCTTTCCTGCCAAGTATCAACAAGATCGGGTGAAAAAATATTTGCTGAAATTCCAGTAATCTCCGAGTTCTGTGGAAGCTCTGCAAACGCTTTCAAAAGAAAGTGTATTTTCCTTGCTTCTGCTTAGGGCTCCACCAACAGGGAAAAAAGCATACAGAAAACACTTAAAACCAATTGAGTGAGTGAAGATTCAAGCAGCTAGCACAAACCGTGTTTGATTTAGTGTTCCAAGTGCATGTATCCCTAGAGGGGAAAACAAAGTGAAATATCAAAATTCAATGTGTTCCTGACAATGAATACTTCAACCTAGAAGAATGAAATTTGGGCATCTAAGTGCAACTGGTATAATCATCTTCCATTCCGAGTACCAAAAGATTGGTTGAACAAATACTTGGTGAAATTCCAGTAAAATCCAAATTCTGTGGAAGCTGTGTCAATGCTTTCAAATGAAAGTGTATTTTCCTTGCCTCTTCTAAGGGCCACTACAATAGGGAAAAAAACATAAAGAGCCCACTAAGAATTAATTGAATGAGTCAAGCTTCAAGCAACTAGCACAAACCGTGTTTGATTTAGAGTTCCAAATGTCTGTATCCCTATATGGGAAAATGAAGTGAAACCTAAAAATTCAAAGTGTACCTGCAAACTAACACTTCTACCTAGAAGAAAGCAATTTGGGCAGCCATGTGCAACTGGTATACACATAATCCTTGATGAGCATTAAGAAGAACGGGTGAAAAAATATTTTCTGAGATTCCAGTAAACTCAGAATCCTTTGGAAGTTCTACAAATGCTTTCAAATGAAAGTGTATTTTTCTGGCCTTGGCTTAGGTCTACTTCATCAGGGAACTAAGCACAGAGAGCACAATGAGAACTAATTGACTGAGTAAAGTTACAAGAAGCTAGCACAAACTGAATATGATTTAGAGTTCCAAGTGCGTGTATCCCTCTAGGACTAAATGAAGTGAAACCTAAAAATTCAAAGTGTTCCTGCCACAGAACACTTCAACCTAGAAGAACAAAATTTGGGCAGCCAAGTACGACTGGTATAGTCATCTTGCTTGCCAAGTATCAACAAGATCTGGTGAAAAAATATTTGCTGAGATTCCCATCAACTCGGAGTTCTCTGGAAGTACTACAAATGCTTTCAAATGAAAGTGTATTTTCCTTGCCTGTGCTTAGGGCTACTTCAACAGGGAACAATGCATAGAGAGCCAGCTTAGAACTAATTGAGAGAGGAAAGATTCAAGCCACTAGCACAAACTGTGTTTGATTTAGAGTTCCAAATGCATGTATTCCAATAGGGGAACATGAAGTGACAACTAAAATTTCAACGTGTTCCTGCCAAAGAACACTTCAACCTAGAAAAACAAGATTTGGGCAGCCAAGTGCAACTGGAGTACAAATCTTTCTTGAAGAGTAGCAAGAAGATTGGGTAACAAAATGGTAGCTGATATTCCAGTAAACTCGAAGTCCTGTGGAAGCTTTCAATTGAAAGTGCATTTTCCTTGCCTGTACTTAGGGATCCATCAACAAGGCAGAAAACATAGAGAGTGCACTGAGAACTAGTTTACTATGTCTTTTTTAAAGTAGCTAGCCCAAACCCTACTTCATTTAGGGTTCCAAATGCATGTATCCCTATAAGGAAAAATGAAGTGAAATCTAAAAATATATAAATGAACCCTTCAACATACAAGAATGAAATTTGGGCAGCCACGTGTAACTGGTATGCTCATGTTTCCTGCTAAGTATCAACAAGAACGGGTGAAAAAATATTTGCTGAGATTCCCGTAAATTCGGAGTTCTGTGGACGCTGTGTAAATGCTTTAAAATGAAAGTGTACTTTCCTTGCCTCTGCTTAGGACAACTTCCATAGGGAACAAAGCCTACAGAGCACACTGAGAACAAATTGAGTGGGTCATGTTTCAAGCACCTAGCACAAACCGTGTTTGATTTAGAGTTTCAAAAACATGTATCCCTGTAAGGGAAAACAAAGTGAAACCTAAAAATTCAAACTATTGCTGCCAATGAACGCTCCAACCTAAAAGAAAAAAAAAACAATTGGCCAGGCATGTGCCACTGGTATACTCAAATCCTTGCTGAGAATCTACAAGATCGCGTGAAAAATATTTGCTGAAATTCCAGTAAAATGCCAGTTTGTGGAAGCTCTGCAAAAGCATTCAAATGAAAGTGTATTTTCCTTGCCTCTGCTTAGTGCAAATTCAAAAGAGCAAAAAGCAAAGTGAACACACTGAGAACTAAATAACTGAGTCAAGTTTCAAGCAGCTAGCACAAACCATGTTTGATTTAGATTTCCAAATTGCATGTATCCCTATAGGGGAAAACGAAGTGACACCTAAAAATACAAAGTGTTCCTGAAAGTGAATGCTACAACCTGAAAGAACAAAACTTGGATGGTCAAGTGCAAATGGTATACGCATCTTTGCAGCAATCATCAAAAAGATCGTTTGAAAAAGTATTTGTTGAGATTCCAGTAAACTCAGAGTTCTGCAGTTGCTCTGCAAACGCTGAAATTACAGTGTATTTGTCTTGCCTATTCTAATGGCTACTTCATAAGGGCACAAAGCATAGAGAGCGCACTTAGAACTCATTGATTGAGTCAATTTTTAAGCAGCTAGCAAAAACCGTGTTTGATTTAGACATCCAAATTCATATATTCCTATAGGGTAAAACGAAGTGAACCCTTCAACTTCAAAGTGTTACAGCCAATGAACGCTTCAAGCTTGAAGAAAGAAATTTCAGCAGCCAAGTGCAACGGGTATAATGATAATCCTTGCCAAGTATTACCAAGATTGGGCGAAAAAACATTCGCTGAAATTCCAGTAAAATCAGAGTTCTGTGGAAGGTCTGCAAACGCTTTCAAAGGAAAGTGTATTTTCATGGGCTCTGCTGATAGGTACTTAAACAGGGAACAAAGCTTAGAGAGGGCACTGATAAATAATTGACTGAGTCAAGTTTCAAGCAGCTAGCAGAAATCCTGTTTGATGTAGAGTTCCAAATGCAGGTATCCCCATAGGGGAGAACGAAGTGAAACTGAAGAATTCAATGTATTCCTGCCAATGAACGCTACAACATAGAAGAACGAAATTTGGGCAGCCAAGTTCAACTGGTATATTCATGTTTCCTCATGAGTATTCCCAAGATTGGGTGAAAAAATATTTGCTGAGATTCCAGTAAACTCGGATTTCTGTGGAAGCTATGCAAATGATTTCAAATGAAAGTGTATTGTCCTTGCCTCTACTCAGGGCCACTTCAACGGGGAACAAAACGTAAAGAGTGCACCAAGAACTAATTGAGTGAGTCAAGTTTCAAGCACCTAGCAGAAACTGTGTTTGATTTAGAGTTCCAAATGCATGTATGCCTATAGGGGAAAACGAAGTGAAACCTAAAAATTCAAAGTGTTCCTAAAAACAAATGCTTCAACCTAGAAGAACCAAATTTGGGCTGCTAAGTGGAAATGGTATAGTCATCTTTCCTGCCAAGTATCAACAAGATCGGGTGAAAAAATATTTGCTGAAATTCCAGTAATCTCCGAGTTCTGTGGAAGCTCTGCAAACGCTTTCAAAAGAAAGTGTATTTTCCTTGCTTCTGCTTAGGGCTCCACCAACAGGGAAAAAAGCATACAGAAAACACTTAAAACCAATTGAGTGAGTGAAGATTCAAGCAGCTAGCACAAACCGTGTTTGATTTAGTGTTCCAAGTGCATGTATCCCTAGAGGGGAAAACAAAGTGAAATATCAAAATTCAATGTGTTCCTGACAATGAATACTTCAACCTAGAAGAATGAAATTTGGGCATCTAAGTGCAACTGGTATAATCATCTTCCATTCCGAGTACCAAAAGATTGGTTGAACAAATACTTGGTGAAATTCCAGTAAAATCCAAATTCTGTGGAAGCTGTGTCAATGCTTTCAAATGAAAGTGTATTTTCCTTGCCTCTTCTAAGGGCCACTACAATAGGGAAAAAAACATAAAGAGCCCACTAAGAATTAATTGAATGAGTCAAGCTTCAAGCAACTAGCACAAACCGTGTTTGATTTAGAGTTCCAAATGTCTGTATCCCTATATGGGAAAATGAAGTGAAACCTAAAAATTCAAAGTGTACCTGCAAACTAACACTTCTACCTAGAAGAAAGCAATTTGGGCAGCCATGTGCAACTGGTATACACATAATCCTTGATGAGCATTAAGAAGAACGGGTGAAAAAATATTTTCTGAGATTCCAGTAAACTCAGAATCCTTTGGAAGTTCTACAAATGCTTTCAAATGAAAGTGTATTTTTCTGGCCTTGGCTTAGGTCTACTTCATCAGGGAACTAAGCACAGAGAGCACAATGAGAACTAATTGACTGAGTAAAGTTACAAGAAGCTAGCACAAACTGAATATGATTTAGAGTTCCAAGTGCGTGTATCCCTCTAGGACTAAATGAAGTGAAACCTAAAAATTCAAAGTGTTCCTGCCACAGAACAATTCAACCTAGAAGAACAAAATTTGGGCAGCCAAGTACGACTGGTATAGTCATCTTGCTTGCCAAGTATCAACAAGATCTGGTGAAAAAATATTTGCTGAGATTCCCATCAACTCGGAGTTCTCTGGAAGTACTACAAATGCTTTCAAATGAAAGTGTATTTTCCTTGCCTGTGCTTAGGGCTACTTCAACAGGGAACAATGCATAGAGAGCCAGCTTAGAACTAATTGAGAGAGGAAAGATTCAAGCCACTAGCCCAAACTGTGTTTGATTTAGAGTTCCAAATGCATTTATTCCAATAGGGGAACATGAAGTGACAACTAAAATTTCAACGTGTTCCTGCCAAAGAACACTTCAACCTAGAAAAACAAGATTTGGGCAGCCAAGTGCAACTGGAGTACAAATCTTTCTTGAAGAGTAGCAAGAAGATTGGGTAACAAAATGGTAGCTGATATTCCAGTAAACTCGAAGTCCTGTGGAAGGTTTCAATTGAAAGTGCATTTTCCTTGCCTGTACTTAGGGATCCATCAACAAGGCAGAAAACATAGAGAGTGCACTGAGAACTAGTTTACTATGTCTTTTTTAAAGTAGCTAGCCCAAACCCTACTTCATTTAGGGTTCCAAATGCATGTATCCCTATAAGGAAAAATGAAGTGAAATCTAAAAATATATAAATGAACCCTTCAACATACAAGAATGAAATTTGGGCAGCCACGTGTAACTGGTATGCTCATGTTTCCTGCCAAGTATCAACAAGAACGGGTGAAAAAATATTTGCTGAGATTCCCGTAAATTCGGAGTTCTGTGGACGCTGTGTAAATGCTTTAAAATGAAAGTGTACTTTCCTTGCCTCTGCTTAGGACAACTTCCATAGGGAACAAAGCCTACAGAGCACACTGAGAACGAATTGAGTGGGTCATGTTTCAAGCACCTAGCACAAACCGTGTTTGATTTAGAGTTTCAAAAACATGTATCCCTGTAAGGGAAAACAAAGTGAAACCTAAAAATTCAAACTATTGCTGCCAATGAACGCTCCAACCTAAAAGAAAAAAAAAACAATTGGCCAGGCATGTGCCACTGGTATACTCAAATCCTTGCTGAGAATCTACAAGATCGCGTGAAAAAATATTTGCTGAAATTCCAGTAAAATGCCAGTTTGTGGAAGCTCTGCAAAAGCATTCAAATGAAAGTGTATTTTCCTTGCCTCTGCTTAGTGCAAATTCAAAAGAGCAAAAAGCAAAGTGAACACACTGAGAACTAAATAACTGAGTCAAGTTTCAAGCAGCTAGCACAAACCATGTTTGATTTAGATTTCCAAATTGCATGTATCCCTATAGGGGAAAACGAAGTGACACCTAAAAATACAAAGTGTTCCTGAAAGTGAATGCTACAACCTGAAAGAACAAAACTTGGATGGTCAAGTGCAAATGGTATACGCATCTTTGCAGCAATCATCAAAAAGATCGTTTGAAAAAGTATTTGTTGAGATTCCAGTAAACTCAGAGTTCTGCAGTTGCTCTGCAAACGCTGAAATTACAGTGTATTTGTCTTGCCTATTCTAATGGCTACTTCATAAGGGCACAAAGCATAGAGAGCGCACTTAGAACTCATTGATTGAGTCAATTTTTAAGCAGCTAGCAAAAACCGTGTTTGATTTAGACATCCAAATTCATATATTCCTATAGGGTAAAACGAAGTGAACCCTTCAACTTCAAAGTGTTACAGCCAATGAACGCTTCAAGCTTGAAGAAAGAAATTTCAGCAGCCAAGTGCAACGGGTATAATGATAATCCTTGCCAAGTATTACCAAGATTGGGCGAAAAAACATTCGCTGAAATTCCAGTAAAATCAGAGTTCTGTGGAAGGTCTGCAAACGCTTTCAAAGGAAAGTGTATTTTCATGGGCTCTGCTTATAGGTACTTAAACAGGGAACAAAGCATAGAGAGGGCACTGATAACTAATTGACTGAGTCAAGTTTCAAGCAGCTAGCAGAAATCCTGTTTGATGTAGAGTTCCAAATGCCTGTATCCCTATAGGGGAGAACGAAGTGAAACTGAAGAATTCAATGTATTCCTGCCAATGAACGCTACAACATAGAAGAACGAAATTTGGGCAGCCAAGTTCAACTGGTATATTCATGTTTCCTCATGAGTATTCCCAAGATTGGGTGAAAAAATATTTGCTGAGATTCCAGTAAACTCGGATTTCTGTGGAAGCTATGCAAATGATTTCAAATGAAAGTGTATTGTCCTTGCCTCTACTCAGGGCCACTTCAACGGGGAACAAAACGTAAAGAGTGCACCAAGAACTAATTGAGTGAGTCAAGTTTCAAGCACCTAGCAGAAACTGTGTTTGATTTAGAGTTCCAAATGCATGTATCCCTATAGGGGAAAACGAAGTGAAACCTAAAAATTCAAAGTGTTCCTAAAAACAAATGCTTCAACCTAGAAGAACCAAATTTGGGCTGCTAAGTGGAAATGGTATAGTCATCTTTCCTGCCAAGTATCAACAAGATCGGGTGAAAAAATATTTGCTGAAATTCCAGTAATCTCCGAGTTCTGTGGAAGCTCTGCAAACGCTTTCAAAAGAAAGTGTATTTTCCTTGCTTCTGCTTAGGGCTCCACCAACAGGGAAAAAAGCATACAGAAAACACTTAAAACCAATTGAGTGACTGAAGATTCAAGCAGCTAGCACAAACAGTGTTTGATTTAGAGTTCTAAGTGCATGTATCCCTAGAGGGGAAAACAAAGTGAAATATCAAAATTCAATGTGTTCCTGACAATGAATACTTCAACCTAGAAGAATGAAATTTGGGCATCTAAGTGCAACTGGCATACTCATGTTCCTTTCCGATTACCAAAAGATTGGTTGACCAAATACTTGGTGAAATTCCAGTAAAATCCAAGTTCTGTGGAAGCTCTGTCAACGCTTTCCAATGAAAGTGTATTTTCCTTGCCTCTTCTAAGGGCCACTACAATAGGGAACAAAACATAAAGAGCCCACTAAGAATTAATTGAATGAGTCAAGTTTCAAGCAACTAGCACAAACCGTGTTTGATTTAGAGTTCCAAATGTCTGTATCCCTATATGGGAAAATGAAGTGAAACCTAAAAATTCAAAGTGTACCTGCAAACTAACACTTCTATCTAGAAGAAAGCAATTTGGGCAGCCATGTGCAACTGGTATACACATAATCCTTGATGAGCATTAAGAAGAACGGGTGAAAAAATATTTTCTGAGATTCCAGTAAACTCAGAGTCCTTTGGAAGTTCTACAAATGCTTTCAAATGAAAGTGTATTTTTCTGGCCTTGGCTTAGGTCTACTTCATCAGGGAACTAAGCACAGAGAGCACAATGAGAACTAATTGACTGAGTAAAGTTACAAGAAGCTAGCACAAACTGAATTTGATTTAGAGTTCCAAGTGTGTGTATCCCTCTAGGACTAAATGAAGTGAAACCTAAAAATTCAAAGTGTTCCTGCCACAGAACACTTCAACCTAGAAGAACAAAATTTGGGCAGCCAAGTACGACTGGTATAGTCATCTTGCTTGCCAAGTATCAACAAGATCTGGTGAAAAAATATTTGCTGAGATTCAAATCAACTCGGAGTTCTCTGGAAGTACTACAAATGCTTTCAAATGAAAGTGTATTTTCCTTGCCTGTGCTTAGGGCTACTTCAACAGGGAACAATGCATAGAGAGCCAGCTTAGAACTAATTGAGAGAGGAAAGAAAGATTCAAGCCACTAGCACAAACTGTGTTTGATTTAGAGTTCCAAATGCATGTATTCCAATAGGGGAACATGAAGTGACAACTAAAATTTCAACGTGTTCCCGCCAAAGAACACTTCAAACTTGAAAAACAAGATTTGGGCAGCCACGTGCAACTGGAGTACAAATATTTCTTGAAGAGTAGCAAGAAGATTGGGTGCCAAAATGGTAGCTGATATTCCAGTAAACTCGAAGTCCTGTGGAAGCTTTCAATTGAAAGTGCATTTTCCTTGCCTGTACTTAGGGATCCATCAACAAGGCAGAAAACATAGAGAGTGCACTGAGATCTAGTTTACTCTGTCTTTTTTAAAGTAGCTAGCCCAAACCCTACTTCATTTAGGGTTCCAAATGCATGTATCCCTATAAGGAAAAATGAAGTGAAATCTAAAAATATATAAATGAACCCTTCAACATACAAGAATGAAATTTGGGCAGCCACGTGTAACTGGTATGCTCATGTTTCCTGCCAAGTATCAACAAGAACAGGTGAAAAAATATTTGCTGAGATTCCCGTAAATTCGGAGTTCTGTGGACGCTGTGTAAATGCTTTAAAATGAAAGTGTACTTTCCTTGCCTCTGCTTAGGACAACTTCCATAGGGAACAAAGCCTAGAGAGCACACTGAGAACGAATTGAGTGGGTCATGTTTCAAGCACCTAGCACAAACCGTGTTTGATTTAGAGTTTCAAAAACATGTATCCCTGTAAGGGAAAAGAAAGTGAAACCTAAAAATTCAAACTATTGCTGCCAATGAACGCTCCAACCTAAAAGAAAAAAAAAAAACAATTGGCCATGCATGTGCCACTGGTATACTCAAATCCTTGCTGAGAATCTACAAGAACGCGTGAAAAAATATTTGCTGAAATTCCAGTAAAATGCCAGTTTGTGGAAGCTCTGCAAAAGCATTCAAATGAAAGTGTATTTTCCTTGCCTCTGCTTAGTGCAAATTCAAAAGAGCAAAAAGCAAAGTGAACACACTGAGAACTAAATAACTGAGTCAAGTTTCAAGCAGCTAGCACAAACCATGTTTGATTTAGATTTCCAAATTGCATATATCCCTATAGGGGAAAACGAAGTGACAACTAAAAATACAAAGTGTTCCTGAAAGTGAATGCTACAACCTGACAGAACAAAACTTGGATGGTCAAGTGCAAATGGTATACGCATCTTTCCAGCAATCATCAAAAAGATCGTTTGAAAAAGTATTTGTTGAGATTCCAGTAAACTCAGAGTTCTGCAGTTGCTCTGCAAACGCTGAAATTACAGTGTATTTGTCTTGCCTATTCTAATGGCTACTTCATAAGGGCACAAAGCATAGAGAGCGCACTTAGAACTCATTGATTGTGTCAATTTTTAAGCAGCTGGCAAAAACCGTGTTTGATTTAGAGATCCAAATTCACATATTCCTATAGGGTAAAACGAAGTGAACCCTTCAAATTCAAAGTGTTACAGCCAACGAACGCTTCAAGCTTGAAGAAAGAAATTTCAGCAGCCAAGTGCAACGGGTATAATGATAATCCTTGCCAAGTATTACCAAGATTGGGAGAAAAAACATTCGCTGAAATTCCAGTAAAATCAGAGTTCTGTGGAAGGTCTGCAAACGCTTTCAAAGGCAAGTGTATTTTCATGGGCTCTGCTTATAGGTACTTAAACAGGGAACAAAGCATAGAGAGGGCACTGATAACTAATTGACTGAGTCAAGTTTCAAGCAGCTAGCAGAAATCCTGTTTGATGTAGAGTTCCAAATGCCTGTATCCTTATAGGGGAGAACGAAGTGAAACTGAAGAATTCAATGTATTCCTGCCAATGAACGCTACAACATAGAAGAACGAAATTTGGGCAGCCAAGTTCAACTGGTATATTCATGTTTCCTCATGAGTATTCCCAAGATTGGGTGAAAAAATATTTGCTGAGATTCCAGTAAACTCGGATTTCTGTGGAAGCTATGCAAATGATTTCAAATGAAAGTGTATTGTCCTTGCCTCTACTCAGGGCCACTTCAACGGGGAACAAAACGTAAAGAGTGCACCAAGAACTAATTGAGTGAGTCAAGTTTCAAGCACCTAGCAGAAACTGTGTTTGATTTAGAGTTCCAAATGCATGTATCCCTATAGGGGAAAACGAAGTGAAACCTAAAAATTCAAAGTGTTCCTAAAAACAAATGCTTCAACCTAGAAGAACCAAATTTGGGCTGCTAAGTGGAAATGGTATAGTCATCTTTCCTGCCAAGTATCAACAAGATCGGGTGAAAAAATATTTGCTGAAATTCCAGTAATCTCTGAGTTCTGTGGAAGCTCTGCAAACGCTTTCAAAAGAAAGTGTATTTTCCTTGCTTCTGCTTAGGGCTACACCAACAGGGAAAAAAGCATACAGAAAACACTTAAAACCAATTGAGTGAGTGAAGATTCAAGCAGCTAGCACAAACAGTGTTTGATTTAGAGTTCTAAGTGCATGTATCCCTAGAGGGGAAAACAAAGTGAAATATCAAAATTCAATGTGTTCCTGACAATGAATACTTCAACCTAGAAGAATGAAATTTGGGCATCTAAGTGCAACTGGCATACTCATGTTCCTTTCCGAGTACCAAAAGATTGGTTGAACAAATACTTGGTGAAATTTCAGTAAAATCCAAGTTCTGTGGAAGCTCTGTCAACGCTTTCCAATGAAAGTGTATTTTCCTTGCCTCTTCTAAGGGCCATTACAATAGGGAACAAAACATAAAGAGCCCACTAAGAATTAATTGAATGAGTCAAGTTTCAAGCAACTAGCACAAACCGTGTTTGATTTAGAGTTCCAAATGTCTGTATCCCTATATGGGAAAATGAGTGAAACCTAAAAATTCAAAGTGTACCTGCAAACTAACACTTCTATCTAGAAGAAAGCAATTTGGGCAGCCATGTGCAACTGGTATACACATAATCCTTGATGAGCATTAAGAAGAACGGGTGAAAAAATATTTTCTGAGATTCCAGTAAACTCAGAGTCCTTTGGAAGTTCTACAAATGCTTTCAAATGAAAGTGTATTTTTCTGGCCTTGGCTTAGGTCTACTTCATCAGGGAACTAAGCACAGAGAGCACAATGAGAACTAATTGACTGAGTAAAGTTACAAGAAGCTAGCACAAACTGAATTTGATTTAGAGTTCCAAGTGTGTGTATCCCTCTAGGACTAAATGAAGTGAAACCTAAAAATTCAAAGTGTTCCTGCCACAGAACACTTCAACCTAGAAGAACAAAATTTGGGCAGCCAAGTACGACTGGTATAGTCATCTTGCTTGCCAAGTATCAACAAGATCTGGTGAAAAAATATTTGCTGAGATTCAAATCAACTCGGAGTTCTCTGGAAGTACTACAAATGCTTTCAAATGAAAGTGTATTTTCCTTGCCTGTGCTTAGGGCTACTTCAACAGGGAACAATGCATAGAGAGCCAGCTTAGAACTAATTGAGAGAGGAAAGAAAGATTCAAGCCACTAGCACAAACTGTGTTTGATTTAGAGTTCCAAATGCATGTATTCCAATAGGGGAACATGAAGTGACAACTAAAATTTCAACGTGTTCCCGCCAAAGAACACTTCAAACTTGAAAAACAAGATTTGGGCAGCCGCGTGCAACTGGAGTACAAATATTTCTTGAAGAGTAGCAAGAAGATTGGGTGACAAAATGGTAGCTGATATTCCAGTAAACTCGAAGTCCTGTGGAAGCTTTCAATTGAAAGTGCATTTTCCTTGCCTGTACTTAGGGATCCATCAACAAGGCAGAAAACATAGAGAGTGCACTGAGATCTAGTTTACTATGTCTTTTTTAAAGTAGCTAGCCCAAACCCTACTTCATTTAGGGTTCCAAATGCATGTATCCCTATAAGGAAAAATGAAGTGAAATCTAAAAATATATAAATGAACCCTTCAACATACAAGAATGAAATTTGGGCAGCCACGTGTAACTGGTATGCTCATGTTTCCTGCCAAGTATCAACAAGAACAGGTGAAAAAATATTTGCTGAGATTCCCGTAAATTCGGAGTTCTGTGGACGCTGTGTAAATGCTTTAAAATGAAAGTGTACTTTCCTTGCCTCTGCTTAGGACAACTTCCATAGGGAACAAAGCCTAGAGAGCACACTGAGAACGAATTGAGTGGGTCATGTTTCAAGCACCTAGCACAAACCGTGTTTGATTTAGAGTTTCAAAAACATGTATCCCTGTAAGGGAAAAGAAAGTGAAACCTAAAAATTCAAACTATTGCTGCCAATGAACGCTCCAACCTAAAAGAAAAAAAAACAATTGGCCATGCATGTGCCACTAGTATACTCAAATCCTTGCTGAGAATCTACAAGATCGCGTGAAAAAATATTTGCTGATATTCCAGTAAAATGCCAGTTTGTGGAAGCTCTGCAAAAGCATTCAAATGAAAGTGTATTTTCCTTGCCTCTGCTTAGTGCAAATTCAAAAGAGCAAAAAGCAAAGTGAACACACTGAGAACTAAATAACTGAGTCAAGTTTCAAGAAGCTAGCACAAACCATGTTTGATTTAGATTTCCAAATTGCATATATCCCTATAGGGGAAAACGAAGTGACACCTAAAAATACAAAGTGTTCCTGAAAGTGAATGCTACAACCTGACAGAACAAAACTTGGATGGTCAAGTGCAAATGGTATACGCATCTTTCCAGCAATCATCAAAAAGATCGTTTGAAAAAGTATTTGTTGAGATTCCAGTAAACTCAGAGTTCTGCAGTTGCTCTGCAAACGCTGAAATTACACTGTATTTGTCTTGCCTATTCTAATGGCTACTTCATAAGGGCACAAAGCATAGAGAGCGCACTTAGAACTCATTGATTGAGTCAATTTTTAAGCAGCTAGCAAAAACCGTGTTTGATTTAGAGATCCAAATTCACATATTCCTATAGGGTAAAACGAAGTGAACCCTTCAACTTCAAAGTGTTACAGCCAATGAACGCTTCAAGCTTGAAGAAAGAAATTTCAGCAGCCAAGTGCAACGGGTATAATGATAATCCTTGCCAAGTATTACCAAGATTGGGAGAAAAAACATTCGCTGAAATTCCAGTAAAATCAGAGTTCTGTGGAAGGTCTGCAAACGCTTTCAAAGGAAAGTGTATTTTCATGGGCTCTGCTTATAGGTACTTAAACAGGGAACAAAGCATAGAGAGGGCACTGATAACTAATTGACTGAGTCAAGTTTCAAGCAGCTAGCAGAAATCCTGTTTGATGTAGAGTTCCAAATGCCTGTATCCCTATAGGGGAGAACGAAGTGAAACTGAAGAATTCAATGTATTCCTGCCAATGAACGCTACAACATAGAAGAACGAAATTTGGGCAGCCAAGTTCAACTGGTATATTCATGTTTCCTCATGAGTATTCCCAAGATTGGGTGAAAAAATATTTGCTGAGATTCCAGTAAACTCGGATTTCTGTGGAAGCTATGCAAATGTTTTCAAATGAAAGTGTATTGTCCTTGCCTCTACTCAGGGCCACTTCAATGGGGAACAAAACGTAAAGAGTGCACCAAGAACTAATTGAGTGAGTCAAGTTTCAAGCACCTAGCAGAAACTGTGTTTGATTTAGAGTTCCAAATGCATGTATCCCTATAGGGGAAAACGAAGTGAAACCTAAAAATTCAAAGTGTTCCTAAAAACAAATGCTTCAACCTAGAAGAACCAGATTTGGGCTGCTAAGTGGAAATGGTATAGTCATCTTTCCTGCCAAGTATCAACAAGATCGGGTGAAAACATATTTGCTGAAATTCCAGTAATCTCCGAGTTCTGTGGAAGCTCTGCAAACGCTTTCAAAAGAAAGTGTATTTTCCTTGCTTCTGCTTAGGGCTCCACCAACAGGGAAAAAAGCATACAGAAAACACTTAAAACCAATTGAGTGAGTGAAGATTCAAGCAGCTAGCACAAACCGTGTTTGATTTAGAGTTCCAAGTGCATGTATCCCTAGAGGGGAAAACAAAGTGAAATATCAAAATTCAATGTGTTCCTGACAATGAATACTTCAACCTAGAAGAATGAAATTTGGGCATCTAAGTGCAACTGGTATACTCATCTTCCTTTCCGAGTACCAAAAGATTGGTTGAACAAATACTTGGTGAAATTCCAGTAAAATCCAAGTTCTGTGGAAGCTCTGTCAACGCTTTCCAATGAAAGTGTATTTTCCTTGCCTCTTCTAAGGGCCACTACAATAGGGAACAAAACATAAAGAGCCCACTAAGAATTAATTGAATGAGTCAAGTTTCAAGCAACTAGCACAAACCGTGTTTGATTTAGAGTTCCAAATGTCTGTATCCCTATATGGGAAAATGAAGTGAAACCTAAAAATTCAAAGTGTACCTGCAAACTAACACTTCTATCTAGAAGAAAGCAATTTGGGCAGCCATGTGCAACTGGTATACACATAATCCTTGATGAGCATTAAGAAGAACGGGTGAAAAAATATTTTCTGAGATTCCAGTAAACTCAGAGTCCTTTGGAAGTTCTACAAATGCTTTCAAATGAAAGTGTATTTTTCTGGCCTTGGCTTAGGTCTACTTCATCAGGGAACTAAGCACAGAGAGCACAATGAGAACTAATTGACTGAGTAAAGTTACAAGAAGCTAGCACAAACTGAATTTGATTTAGAGTTCCAAGTGTGTGTATCCCTCTAGGACTAAATGAAGTGAAACCTAAAAATTCAAAGTGTTCCTGCCACAGAACACTTCAACCTAGAAGAACAAAATTTGGGCAGCCAAGTACGACTGGTATAGTCATCTTGCTTGCCAAGTATCTACAAGATCTGGTGAAAAAATATTTGCTGAGATTCAAATCAACTCGGAGTTCTCTGGAAGTACTACAAATGCTTTCAAATGAAAGTGTATTTTCCTTGCCTGTGCTTAGGGCTACTTCAACAGGGAACAATGCATAGATAGCCAGCTTAGAACTAATTGAGAGAGGAAAGAAAGATTCAAGCCACTAGCACAAACTGTGTTTGATTTAGAGTTCCAAATGCATGTATTCCAATAGGGGATCATGAAGTGACAACTAAAATTTCAACGTGTTCCTGCCAAAGAACACTTCAACCTAGAAAAACAAGATTTGGGCAGCCAAGTGCAACTGGAGTACAAATCTTTCTTGAAGAGTAGCAAGAAGATTGGGTGACAAAATGGTAGCTGATATTCCAGTAAACTCGAAGTCCTGTGGAAGCTTTCAATTGAAAGTGCATTTTCTTGCCTGTACTTAGGGATCCATCAACAAGGCAGAAAACATAGAGAGTGCACTGAGAACTAGTTTACTATGTCTTTTTTAAAGTAACTAGCCCAAACCCTACTTCATTTAGGGTTCCAAATGCATGTATCCCTATAAGGAAAAATGAAGTGAAATCTAAAAATATATAAATGAACCCTTCAACATACAAGAATGAAATTTGGGCAGCCACGTGTAACTGGTATGCTCATGTTTCCTGCCAAGTATCAACAAGAACGGGTGAAAAAATATTTGCTGAGATTCCCGTAAACTCGGAGTTCTGTGGACCCTGTGTAAATCCTTTAAAATGAAAGTGTACTTTCCTTGCCTCTGCTTAGGACAACTTCCATAGGGAACAAAGCCTAGAGAGCACACTGAGAACGAATTGAGTGGGTCATGTTTCAAGCACCTAGCACAAACCGTGTTTGATTTAGAGTTTCAAAAACATGTATCCCTGTAAGGGAAAAGAAAGTGAAACCTAAAAATTCAAACTATTGCTGCCAATGAACGCTAGAACCTAAAAGAAAAAAAAACAATTGGCCAGGCATGTGCCACTGGTATACTCAAATCCTTGCTGAGAATCTACAAGATCGCGTGAAAAAATATTTGCTGAAATTCCAGTAAAATGCCAGTGTGTGGAAACTCTGCAAAAGCATTCAAATGAAAGTGTATTTTCCTTGCCTCTGCTTAGTGCAAATTCAAAAGAGCAAAAAGCAAAGTGAACACACTGAGAACTAAATAACTGAGTCAAGTTTCAAGCAGCTAGCACAAACCATGTTTGATTTAGATTTCCAAATTGCATGTATCCCTATAGGGGAAAACGAAGTGACACCTAAAAATACAAAGTGTTCCTGAAAGTGAATGCTACAACCTGACAGAACAAAACTTGGATGGTCAAGTGCAAATGGTATACGCATCTTTGCAGCAATCATCAAAAAGATCGTTTGAAAAAGTATTTGTTGAGATTCCAGTAAACTCAGAGTTCTGCAGATGCTCTGCAAACGCTGAAATTACAGTGTATTTGTCTTGCCTATTCTAATGGCTACTTCATAAGGGCACAAAGCATAGAGAGTGCACTTAGAACTCATTGATTGAGTCAATTTTTAAGCAGCTAGCAAAAACCGTGTTTGATTTAGAGATCCAAATTCACATATTCCTATAGGGTAAAACGAAGTGAACCCTTCAACTTCAAAGTGTTACAGCCAACGAACGCTTCAAGCTTGAAGAAAGAAATTTCAGCAGCCAAGTGCAACGGGTATAATGATAATCCTTGCCAAGTATTACCAAGATTGGGAGAAAAAACATTCGCTGAAATTCCAGTAAAATCAGAGTTCTGTGGAAGGTCTGCAAACGCTTTCAAAGGAAAGTGTATTTTCATGGGCTCTGCTTATAGGTACTTAAACAGGGAACAAAGCATAGAGAGGGCACTGATAACTAATTGACTGAGTCAAGTTTCAAGCAGCTAGCAGAAATCCTGTTTGATGTAGAGTTCCAAATGCCTGTATCCCTATAGGGGAGAACGAAGTGAAACTGAAGAATTCAATGTATTCCTGCCAATGAACGCTACAACATAGAAGAACGAAATTTGGGCAGCCAAGTTCAACTGGTATATTCATGTTTCCTCATGAGTATTCCCAAGATTGGGTGAAAAAATATTTGCTGAGATTCCAGTAAACTCGGATTTCTGTGGAAGCTATGCAAATGATTTCAAATGAAATTGTACTGTCCTTGCCTCTACTCAGGGCCACTTCAACGGGGAACAAAACGTAAAGAGTGCACCAAGAACTAATTGAGTGAGTCAAGTTTCAAGCACCTAGCAGAAACTGTGTTTGATTTAGAGTTCCAAATGCATGTATCCCTATAGGGGAAAACGAAGTGAAACCTAAAAATTCAAAGTGTTCCTAAAAACAAATGTTTCAACCTAGAAGAACCGTATTTGGGCTGCTAAGTGGAAATGGTATAGTCATCTTTCCTGCCAAGTATCAACAAGATCGGGTGAAAACATATCTGCTGAAATTCCAGTAATCTCCGAGTTCTGTGGAAGCTCTGCAAAGGCTTTCAAAAGAAAGTGTATTTTCCTTGCTTCTGCTTAGGGCTCCACCAACAGGGAAAAAAGCATACAGAAAACACTTAAAACCAATTGAGTGAGTGAAGATTCAAGCAGCTAGCACAAACCGTGTTTGATTTAGTGTTCCAAGTGCATGTATCCCTAGAGGGGAAAACAAAGTGAAATATCAAAATTCAATGTGTTCCTGACAATGAATACTTCAACCTAGAAGAATGAAATTTGGGCATCTAAGTGCAACTGGCATACTCATCTTCCTTTCCGAGTACCAAAAGATTGGTTGAACAAATTCTTGGTGAAATTCCAGTAAAATCCAAGTTCTGTGGAAGCTCTGTCAACGCTTTCCAATGAAAGTGTATTTTCCTTGCCTCTTCTAAGGGCCACTACAATAGGGAACAAAACATAAAGAGCCCACTAAGAATTAATTGAATGAGTCAAGTTTCAAGCAACTAGCACAAACCGTGTTTGATTTAGAGTTCCAAATGTCTGTATCCCTATATGGGAAAATGAAGTGAAACCTAAAAATTCAAAGTGTACCTGCAAACTAACACTTCTACCTAGAAGAAAGCAATTTGGGCAGCCATGTGCAACTGGTATACACATAATCCTTGATGAGCATTAAGAAGAACGGGTGAAAAAATATTTTCTGAGATTCCAGTAAACTCAGAGTCCTTTGGAAGTTCTACAAATGCTTTCAAATGAAAGTGTATTTTTCTGGCCTTGGCTTAGGTCTACTTCATCAGGGAACTAACCACAGAGAGCACAATGAGAACTAATTGACTGAGTAAAGTTACAAGAAGCTAGCACAAACTGAATATGATTTAGAGTTACAAGTGCGTGTATCCCTCTAGGACTAAATGAAGTGAAACCTAAAAATTCAAAGTGTTCCTGCCACAGAACACTTCAACCTAGAAGAACAAAATTTGGGCAGCCAAGTACGACTGGTATAGTCATCTTGCTTGCCAAGTATCAACAAGATCTGGTGAAAAAATATTTGCTGAGATTCCCATCAACTCGGAGTTCTCTGGAAGTACTACAAATGCTTTCAAATGAAAGTGTATTTTCCTTGCCTGTGCTTAGGGCTACTTCAACAGGGAACAATGCATAGAGAGCCAGCTTAGAACTAATTGAGAGAGGAAAGATTCAAGCCACTAGCACAAACTGTGTTTGATTTAGAGTTCCAAATGCATGTATTCCAATAGGGGAACATGAAGTGAGAACTAAAATTTCAACGTGTTCCTGCCAAAGAACACTTCAAACTAGAAAAACAAGATTTGGGCAGCCAAGTGCAACTGGAGTACAAATCTTTCTTGAAGAGTAGCAAGAAGATTGGGTGACAAAATGGTAGCTGATATTCCAGTAAACTCGAAGTCCTGTGGAAGCTTTCAATTGAAAGTGCATTTTCCTTGCCAGTACTTAGGGATCCATCAACACGGCAGAAAACATAGAGAGTGCACTGAGAACTAGTTTACTATGTCTTTTTTAAAGTAGCTAGCCCAAACCCTACTTCATTTAGGGTTCCAAATGCATGTATCCCTATAAGGAAAAATGAAGTGAAATCTAAAAATATATAAATGAACTCTTCAACATACAAGAATGAAATTTGGGCCGCCACGTGTAACTGGTGTGCTCATGTTTCCTGCCAAGTATCAACAAGAACGGGTGAAAAAATATTGGCTGAGATTCCCGTAAATTCGGAGTTCTGTGGACGCTGTGTAAATGCTTTAAAATGAAAGTGTACTTTCCTTGCCTCTGCTTAGGACAACTTCCATAGGGAACAAAGCCAGGAGAGCACACTGAGAACGCATTGAGTGGGTCATGTTTCAAGCACCTAGCACAAACCGTGTTTGAATTAGAGTTTCAAAAACATGTATCCCTGTAAGGGAAAAGGAAGTGAAACCTAAAAATTCAAACTATTGCTGCCAATGAACGCTCCAACCTAAAAGAAAAAAAAAAACAATTGGCCAGGCATGTGCCACTGGTATACTCAAATCCTTGCTGAGAATCTACAAGATCGCTTTAAAAATATTTGCTGAAATTCCAGTAAAATGCCAGTTTGTGGAAGCTCTGCAAAAGCATTCAAATGAAAGTGTATTTTCCTTGCCTCTGCTTAGTGCAAATTCAAAAGAGCAAAAAGCAAAGTGAACACACTGAGAACTAAATAACTGAGTCAAGTTTCAAGCAGCTAGCACAAACCATGTTTGATTTAGATTTCCAAATTGCATGTATCCCTATAGGGGAAAACGAAGTGACACCTAAAAATACAAAGTGTTCCTGAAAGTGAATGCTACAACCTGAAAGAACAAAACTTGGATGGTCAAGTGCAAATGGTATACGCATCTTTGCAGCAATCATCAAAAAGATCGTTTGAAAAAATATTTGTTGAGATTCCAGTAAACTCAGAGTTCTGCAGTTGCTCTGCAAACGCTGAAATTACAGTGTATTTGTCTTGCCTATTCTAATGGCTACTTCATAAGGGCACAAAGCATAGAGAGCGCACTTAGAACTCATTGATTGAGTCAATTTTTAAGCAGCTAGCAAAAACCGTGTTGGATTTAGAGATCCAAATTCACATATTCCTATAGGGTAAAACGAAGTGAACCCTTCAACTTCAAAGTGTTACAGCGAACGAACGCTTCAAGCTTGAAGAAAGAAATTTCAGCAGCCAAGTGCAACGGGTATAATGATTATCCTTGCCAAGTATTACCAAGATTGGGAGAAAAAACATTGGCTGAAATTCCAGTAAAATCAGAGTTCTGTGGAAGGTCTGCAAACGCTTTCAAAGGCAAGTGTATTTTCATGGGCTCTGCTTATAGGTACTTAAACAGGGAACAAAGCATAGAGAGGGCACTGATAACTAATTGATTGAGTCAAGTTTCAAGCAGCTAGCAGAAATCCTGTTTGATGTAGAGTTCCAAATGCCTGTATCCCTATAGGGGAGAACGAAGTGAAACTGAAGAATTCAATGTATTCCTGCCAATGAACGCTACAACATAGAAGAACGAAATTTGGGCAGCCAAGTTCAACTGGTATATTCATGTTTCCTCATGAGTATTCCCAAGATTGGGTGAAAAAGTATTTGCTGAGATTCCAGTAAACTCGGATTTCTGTGGAAGCTATGCAAATGATTTCAAATGAAAGTGTATTGTCCTTGCCTCTACTCAGGGCCACTTCAACGGGGAACAAAACATAAAGAGTGCACCAAGAACTAATTGAGTGAGTCAAGTTTCAAGCACCTAGCAGAAACTGTGTTTGATTTAGAGTTCCAAATGCATGTATCCCTATAGGGGAAAACGAAGTGAAACCTAAAAATTCAAAGTGTTCCTAAAAACAAATGCTTCAACCTAGAAGAACCAGATTTGGGCTGCTAAGTGGAAATGGTATTGTCATCTTTCCTGCCAAGTATCAACAAGATCGGGTGAAAACATATTTGCTGAAATTCCAGTAATCTCCGAGTTCTGTGGAAGCTCTGCAAACGCTTTCAAAAGAAAGTGTATTTTCCTTGCTTCTGCTTAGGGCTCCACCAAGAGTGAAAAAAGCATACAGAAAACACTTAAAACCAATTGAGTGAGTGAAGATTCAAGCAGCTAGCACAAACCGTGTTAGATTTAGAGTTCCAAGTGCATGTATCCCTAGAGGGGAAAACAAAGTGAAATATCAAAATTCAATGTGTTCCTGACAATGAATACTTCAACCTAGAAGAATGAAATTTGGGCATCTAAGTGCAACTGGTATACTCATCTTCCTTTCCGAGTACCAAAAGATTGGTTGAACAAATACTTGGTGAAATTCCAGTAAAATCCAAGTTCTGTGGAAGCTCTGTCAACGCTTTCCAATGAAAGTGTATTTTCCTTGCCTCTTCTAAGGGCCACTACAATAGGGAACAAAACATAAAGAGCCCACTAAGAATTAATTGAATGAGTCAAGTTTCAAGCAACTAGCACAAACCGTGTTTGATTTAGAGTTCCAAATGTCTGTATCCCTATATGGGAAAATGAAGTGAAACCTAAAAATTCAAAGTGTACCTGCAAACTAACACTTCTATCTAGAAGAAAGCAATTTGGGCAGCCATGTGCAACTGGTATACACATAATCCTTGATGAGCATTAAGAAGAACGGGTGAAAAAATATTTTCTGAGATTCCAGTAAACTCAGAGTCCTTTGGAAGTTCTACAAATGCTTTCAAATGAAAGTGTATTTTTCTGGCCTTGGCTTAGGTCTACTTCATCAGGGAACTAAGCACAGAGAGCACAATGAGAACTAATTGACTGAGTAAAGTTACAAGAAGCTAGCACAAACTGAATTTGATTTAGAGTTCCAAGTGTGTGTATCCCTCTAGGACTAAATGAAGTGAAACCTAAAAATTCAAAGTGTTCCTGCCACAGAACACTTCAACCTAGAAGAACAAAATTTGGGCAGCCAAGTACGACTGGTATAGTCATCTTGCTTGCCAAGTATCTACAAGATCTGGTGAAAAAATATTTGCTGAGATTCAAATCAACTCGGAGTTCTCTGGAAGTACTACAAATGCTTTCAAATGAAAGTGTATTTTCCTTGCCTGTGCTTAGGGCTACTTCAACAGGGAACAATGCATAGAGAGCCAGCTTAGAACTAATTGAGAGAGGAAAGAAAGATTCAAGCCACTAGCACAAACTGTGTTTGATTTAGAGTTCCAAATGCATGTATTCCAATAGGGGATCATGAAGTGACAACTAAAATTTCAACGTGTTCCTGCCAAAGAACACTTCAACCTAGAAAAACAAGATTTGGGCAGCCAAGTGCAACTGGAGTACAAATCTTTCTTGAAGAGTAGCAAGAAGATTGGGTGACAAAATGGTAGCTGATATTCCAGTAAACTCGATGTCCTGTGGAAGCTTTCAATTGAAAGTGCATTTTCTTGCCTGTACTTAGGGATCCATCAACAAGGCAGAAAACATAGAGAGTGCACTGAGAACTAGTTTACTATGTCTTTTTTAAAGTAACTAGCCCAAACCCTACTTCATTTAGGGTTCCAAATGCATGTATCCCTATAAGGAAAAATGAAGTGAAATCTAAAAATATATAAATGAACCCTTCAACATACAAGAATGAAATTTGGGCAGCCACGTGTAACTGGTATGCTCATGTTTCCTGCCAAGTATCAACAAGAACGGGTGAAAAAATATTTGCTGAGATTCCCGTAAACTCGGAGTTCTGTGGACCCTGTGTAAATCCTTTAAAATGAAAGTGTACTTTCCTTGCCTCTGCTTAGGACAACTTCCATAGGGAACAAAGCCTAGAGAGCACACTGAGAACGAATTGAGTGGGTCATGTTTCAAGCACCTAGCACAAACCGTGTTTGATTTAGAGTTTCAAAAACATGTATCCCTGTAAGGGAAAAGAAAGTGAAACCTAAAAATTCAAACTATTGCTGCCAATGAACGCTAGAACCTAAAAGAAAAAAAAACAATTGGCCAGGCATGTGCCACTGGTATACTCAAATCCTTGCTGAGAATCTACAAGATCGCGTGAAAAAATATTTGCTGAAATTCCAGTAAAATGCCAGTGTGTGGAAACTCTGCAAAAGCATTCAAATGAAAGTGTATTTTCCTTGCCTCTGCTTAGTGCAAATTCAAAAGAGCAAAAAGCAAAGTGAACACACTGAGAACTAAATAACTGAGTCAAGTTTCAAGCAGCTAGCACAAACCATGTTTGATTTAGATTTCCAAATTGCATGTATCCCTATAGGGGAAAACGAAGTGACACCTAAAAATACAAAGTGTTCCTGAAAGTGAATGCTACAACCTGACAGAACAAAACTTGGATGGTCAAGTGCAAATGGTATACGCATCTTTGCAGCAATCATCAAAAAGATCGTTTGAAAAAGTATTTGTTGAGATTCCAGTAAACTCAGAGTTCTGCAGATGCTCTGCAAACGCTGAAATTACAGTGTATTTGTCTTGCCTATTCTAATGGCTACTTCATAAGGGCACAAAGCATAGAGAGTGCACTTAGAACTCATTGATTGAGTCAATTTTTAAGCAGCTAGCAAAAACCGTGTTTGATTTAGAGATCCAAATTCACATATTCCTATAGGGTAAAACGAAGTGAACCCTTCAACTTCAAAGTGTTACAGCCAACGAACGCTTCAAGCTTGAAGAAAGAAATTTCAGCAGCCAAGTGCAACGGGTATAATGATAATCCTTGCCAAGTATTACCAAGATTGGGAGAAAAAACATTCGCTGAAATTCCAGTAAAATCAGAGTTCTGTGGAAGGTCTGCAAACGCTTTCAAAGGAAAGTGTATTTTCATGGGCTCTGCTTATAGGTACTTAAACAGGGAACAAAGCATAGAGAGGGCACTGATAAATAATTGACTGAGTCAAGTTTCAAGCAGCTAGCAGAAATCCTGTTTGATGTAGAGTTCCAAATGCCTGTATCCCTATAGGGGAGAACGAAGTGAAACTGAAGAATTCAATGTATTCCTGCCAATGAACGCTACAACATAGAAGAACGAAATTTGGGCAGCCAAGTTCAACTGGTATATTCATGTTTCCTCATGAGTATTCCCAAGATTGGGTGAAAAAATATTTGCTGAGATTCCAGTAAACTCGGATTTCTGTGGAAGCTATGCAAATGATTTCAAATGAAATTGTACTGTCCTTGCCTCTACTCAGGGCCACTTCAACGGGGAACAAAACGTAAAGAGTGCACCAAGAACTAATTGAGTGAGTCAAGTTTCAAGCACCTAGCAGAAACTGTGTTTGATTTAGAGTTCCAAATGCATGTATCCCTATAGGGGAAAACGAAGTGAAACCTAAAAATTCAAAGTGTTCCTAAAAACAAATGTTTCAACCTAGAAGAACCGTATTTGGGCTGCTAAGTGGAAATGGTATAGTCATCTTTCCTGCCAAGTATCAACAAGATCGGGTGAAAAAATATTTGCTGAAATTCCAGTAATCTCCGAGTTCTGTGGAAGCTCTGCAAAGGCTTTCAAAAGAAAGTGTATTTTCCTTGCTTCTGCTTAGGGCTCCACCAACAGGGAAAAAAGCATACAGAAAACACTTAAAACCAATTGAGTGAGTGAAGATTCAAGCAGCTAGCACAAACCGTGTTTGATTTAGAGTTCCAAGTGCATGTATCCCTAGAGGGGAAAACAAAGTGAAATATCAAAATTCAATGTGTTCCTGACAATGAATACTTCAACCTAGAAGAATGAAATTTGGGCATCTAAGTGCAACTGGCATACTCATCTTCCTTTCCGAGTACCAAAAGATTGGTTGAACAAATTCTTGGTGAAATTCCAGTAAAATCCAAGTTCTGTGGAAGCTCTGTCAACGCTTTCCAATGAAAGTGTATTTTCCTTGCCTCTTCTAAGGGCCACTACAATAGGGAACAAAACATAAAGAGCCCACTAAGAATTAATTGAATGAGTCAAGTTTCAAGCAACTAGCACAAACCGTGTTTGATTTAGAGTTCCAAATGTCTGTATCCCTATATGGGAAAATGAAGTGAAACCTAAAAATTCAAAGTGTACCTGCAAACTAACACTTCTACCTAGAAGAAAGCAATTTGGGCAGCCATGTGCAACTGGTATACACATAATCCTTGATGAGCATTAAGAAGAACGGGTGAAAAAATATTTTCTGAGATTCCAGTAAACTCAGAGTCCTTTGGAAGTTCTACAAATGCTTTCAAATGAAAGTGTATTTTTCTGGCCTTGGCTTAGGTCTACTTCATCAGGGAACTAACCACAGAGAGCACAATGAGAACTAATTGACTGAGTAAAGTTACAAGAAGCTAGCACAAACTGAATATGATTTAGAGTTACAAGTGCATGTATCCCTCTAGGACTAAATGAAGTGAAACCTAAAAATTCAAAGTGTTCCTGCCACAGAACACTTCAACCTAGAAGAACAAAATTTGGGCAGCCAAGTACGACTGGTATAGTCATCTTGCTTGCCAAGTATCAACAAGATCTGGTGAAAAAATATTTGCTGAGATTCCCATCAACTCGGAGTTCTCTGGAAGTACTACAAATGCTTTCAAATGAAAGTGTATTTTCCTTGCCTGTGCTTAGGGCTACTTCAACAGGGAACAATGCATAGAGAGCCAGCTTAGAACTAATTGAGAGAGGAAAGATTCAAGCCACTAGCACAAACTGTGTTTGATTTAGAGTTCCAAATGCATGTATTCCAATAGGGGAACATGAAGTGAGAACTAAAATTTCAACGTGTTCCTGCCAAAGAACACTTCAAACTAGAAAAACAAGATTTGGGCAGCCAAGTGCAACTGGAGTACAAATCTTTCTTGAAGAGTAGCAAGAAGATTGGGTGACAAAATGGTAGCTGATATTCCAGTAAACTCGAAGTCCTGTGGAAGCTTTCAATTGAAAGTGCATTTTTCTTGCCAGTACTTAGGGATCCATCAACACGGCAGAAAACATAGAGAGTGCACTGAGAACTAGTTTACTATGTCTTTTTTAAAGTAGCTAGCCCAAACCCTACTTCATTTAGGGTTCCAAATGCATGTATCCCTATAAGGAAAAATGAAGTGAAATCTAAAAATATATAAATGAACCCTTCAACATACAAGAATGAAATTTGGGCCGCCACGTGTAACTGGTGTGCTCATGTTTCCTGCCAAGTATCAACAAGAACGGGTGAAAAAATATTGGCTGAGATTCCCGTAAATTCGGAGTTCTGTGGACGCTGTGTAAATGCTTTAAAATGAAAGTGTACTTTCCTTGCCTCTGCTTAGGACAACTTCCATAGGGAACAAAGCCAGGAGAGCACACTGAGAACGCATTGAGTGGGTCATGTTTCAAGCACCTAGCACAAACCGTGTTTGAATTAGAATTTCAAAAACATGTATCCCTGTAAGGGAAAAGGAAGTGAAACCTAAAAATTCAAACTATTGCTGCCAATGAACGCTCCAACCTAAAAGAAAAAAAAAACAATTGGCCAGGCATGTGCCACTGGTATACTCAAATCCTTGCTGAGAATCTACAAGATCGCGTGAAAAAATATTTGCTGAAATTCCAGTAAAATCCCAGTTGGTGGAAGCTCTGCAAAAGCATTCAAATGAAAGTGTATTTTCCTTGCCTCTGCTTAGTGCAAATTCAAAAGAGCAAAAAGCAAAGTGAACACACTGAGAACTAAATAACTGAGTCAAGTTTCAAGCAGCTAGCACAAACCATGTTTGATTTAGATTTCCAAATTGCATGTATCCCTATAGGGGAAAACGAAGTGACACCTAAAAATACAAAGTGTTCCTGAAAGTGAATGCTACAACCTGAAAGAACAAAACTTGGATGGTCAAGTGCAAATGGTATACGCATCTTTCCAGCAATCATCAAAAAGATCGTTTGAAAAAATATTTGTTGAGATTCCAGTAAACTCAGAGTTCTGCAGTTGCTCTGCAAACGCTGAAATTACAGTGTATTTGTCTTGCCTATTCTAATGGCTACTTCATAAGGGCACAAAGCATAGAGAGCGCACTTAGAACTCATTGATTGAGTCAATTTTTAAGCAGCTAGCAAAAACCGTGTTGGATTTAGAGATCCAAATTCACATATTCCTATAGGGTAAAACGAAGTGAACCCTTTAACTTCAAAGTGTTACAGCCAACAAACGCTTCAAGCTTGAAGAAAGAAATTTCAGCAGCCAAGTGCAACGGGTATAATGATTATCCTTGCCAAGTATTACCAAGATTGGGAGAAAAAACATTCGCTGAAATTCCAGTAAAATCAGAGTTCTGTGGAAGGTCTGCAAACGCTTTCAAAGGCAAGTGTATTTTCATGGGCTCTGCTTATAGGTACTTAAACAGGGAACAAAGCATAGAGAGGGCACTGATAACTAATTGATTGAGTCAAGTTTCAAGCAGCTAGCAGAAATCCTGTTTGATGTAGAGTTCCAAATGCCTGTATCCCTATAGGGGAGAACAAAGTGAAACTGAAGAATTCAATGTATTCCTGCCAATGAACGCTACAACATAGAAGAACGAAATTTGGGCAGCCAAGTTCAACTGGTATATTCATGTTTCCTCATGAGTATTCCCAAGATTGGGTGAAAAAGTATTTGCTGAGATTCCAGTAAACTCGGATTTCTGTGGAAGCTATGCAAATGATTTCAAATGTAAGTGTATTGTCCTTGCTTCTACTCAGGGCCACTTCAACGGGGAACAAAACATAAAGAGTGCACCAAGAACTAATTGAGTGAGTCAAGTTTCAAGCACCTAGCAGAAACTGTGTTTGATTTAGAGTTCCAAATGCATGTATCCCTATAGGGGAAAACGAAGTGAAACCTAAAAATTCAAAGTGTTCCTAAAAACAAATGCTTCAACCTAGAAGAACCAAATTTGGGCTGCTAAGTGGAAATGGTATAGTCATCTTTCCTGCCAAGTATCAACAAGATCGGGTGAAAAAATATTTGCTGAAATTCCAGTAATCTCCAAGTTCTGTGGAAGCTCTGCAAACGCTTTCAAAAGAAAGTGTATTTTCCTTGCTTCTGCTTAGGGCTCCACCAACAGGGAAAAAAGCATACAGAAAACACTTAAAACCAATTGAGTGAGTGAAGATTCAAACAGCTAGCACAAACCGTGTTTGATTTAGATTTCCAAGTGCATGTATCCCTAGAGGGGAAAACAAAGTGAAATATCAAAATTCAATGTGTTCCTGACAATGAATACTTCAACCTAGAAGAATGAAATTTGGGCATCTAAGTGCAACTGGTATACTCATCTTCCTTTCCGAGTACCAAAAGATTGGTTGAACAAATACTTGGTGAAATTCCAGTAAAATCCAAGTTCTGTGGAAGCTCTGTCAACGCTTTCCAATGAAAGTGTATTTTCCTTGCCTCTTCTAAGGGCCACTACAATAGGGAACAAAACATAAAGAGCCCACTAAGAATTAATTGAATGAGTCAAGTTTCAAGCAACTAGCACAAACCGTGTTTGATTTAGAGTTCCAAATGTCTGTATCCCTATATGGGAAAATGAAGTGAAACCTAAAAATTCAAAGTGTACCTGCAAACTAACACTTCTACCTAGAAGAAAGCAATTTGGGCAGCCATGTGCAACTGGTATACACATAATCCTTGATGAGCATTAAGAAGAACGGGTGAAAAAATATTTTCTGAGATTCCAGTAAACTCAGAGTCCTTTGGAAGTTCTACAAATGCTTTCAAATGAAAGTGTATTTTTCTGGCCTTGGCTTAGGTCTACTTCATCAGGGAACTAAGCACAGAGAGCACAATGAGAACTAATTGACTGAGTAAAGTTACAAGAAGCTAGCACAAACTGAATATGATTTAGAGTTCCAAGTGCGTGTATCCCTCTAGGACTAAATGAAGTGAAACCTAAAAATTCAAAGTGTTCCTGCCACAGAACACTTCAACCTAGAAGAACAAAATTTGGGCAGCCAAGTACGACTGGTATAGTCATCTTGCTTGCCAAGTATCCACAAGATCTGGTGAAAAAATATTTGCTGAGATTCCCATCAACTCGGAGTTCTCTGGAAGTACTACAAATGCTTTCAAATGAAAGTGTATTTTCCTTGCCTGTGCTTAGGGCTACTTCAACAGGGAACAATGCATAGAGAGCCAGCTAAGAACTAATTGAGAGAGGAAAGATTCAAGCCACTAGCACAAACTGTGTTTGATTTAGAGTTCCAAATGCATGTATTCCAATAGGGGAACATGAAGTGACAACTAAAATTTCAACGTGTTCCCGCCAAAGAACACTTCAACCTAGAAAAACAAGATTTGGGCAGCCAAGTGCAACTGGAGTACAAATCTTTCTTGAAGAGTAGCAAGAAGATTGGGTGACAAAATGGTAGCTGATATTCCAGTAAACTCGAAGTCCTGTGGAAGCTTTCAATTGAAAGTGCATTTTCCTTGCCTGTACTTAGGGATCCATCAACAAGGCAGAAAACATAGAGAGTGCACTGAGAACTAGTTTACTATGTGTTTTTTAAAGTAGCTAGCCCAAACCCTACTTCATTTAGGGTTCCAAATGCATGTATCCCTATAAGGAAAAATGAAGTGAAATCTAAAAATATATAAATGAACCCTTCAACATACAAGAATGAAATTTGGGCAGCCACGTGTAACTGGTATGCTCATGTTTCCTGCCAAGTATCAACAAGAACGGGTGAAAAAATATTTGCTGAGATTCCCGTAAATTCGGAGTTCTGTGGACGCTGTGTAAATGCTTTAAAATGAAAGTGTACTTTCCTTGCCTCTGCTTAGGACAACTTCCATAGGGAACAAAGCCTAGAGAGCACACTGAGAACGAATTGAGTGGGTCATGTTTCAAGCACCTAGCACAAACCGTGTTTGATTTAGAGTTTCAAAAACATGTATCCCTGTAAGGGAAAAGAAAGTGAAACCTAAAAATTCAAACTATTGCTGCCAATGAACGCTCCAACCTAAAAGAAAAAAAAAACAATTGGCCAGGCATGTGCCACTGGTATACTCAAATCCTTGCTGAGAATCTACAAGATCGCGTGAAAAAATATTTGCTGAAATTCCAGTAAAATGCCAGTTTGTGGAAACTCTGCAAAAGCATTCAAATGAAAGTGTATTTTCCTTGCCTCTGCTTAGTGCAAATTCAAAAGAGCAAAAAGTAAAGTGAACACACTGAGAACTAAATAACTGAGTCAAGTTTCAAGCAGCTAGCACAAACCATGTTTGATTTAGATTTCCAAATTGCATGTATCCCTATAGGGGAAAACGAAGTGACACCTAAAAATACAAAGTGTTCCTGAAAGTGAATGCTACAACCTGAAAGAACAAAACTTGGATGGTCAAGTGCAAACGGTATACGCATCTTTCCAGCAATCATCAAAAAGATCGTTTGAAAAAATATTTGTTGAGATTCCAGTAAACTCAGAGTTCTGCAGTTGCTCTGCAAACGCTGAAATTACAGTGTATATGTCTTGCCTATTCTAATGGCTACTTCATAAGGGCACAAAGCATAGAGAGCGCACTTAGAACTCATTGATTGAGTCAATTTTTAAGCAGCTAGCAAAAACCGTGTTTGATTTAGAGATCCAAATTCACATATTCCTATAGGGTAAAACGAAGTGAACCCTTCAACTTCAAAGTGTTACAGCCAACGAACGCTTCAAGCTTGAAGAAAGAAATTTCAGCAGCCAAGTGCAACGGGTATAGTGATAATCCTTGCCAAGTATTACCAAGATTGGGAGAAAAAACATTCGCTGAAATTCCAGTAAAATCAGAGTTCTGTGGAAGGTCTGCAAACGCTTTCAAAGGAAAGTGTATTTTCATTGGCTCTGCTTATAGGTACTTAAACAGGGAACAAAGCATAGAGAGGGCACTGATAACTAATTGACTGAGTCAAGTTTCAAGGAGCTGGCAGAAATTCTGTTTGATGTAGAGTTCCAAATGCCTGTATCCCTATAGGGGAGAACGAAGTGAAACTGAAGAATTCAATGTATTCCTGCCAATGAACGCTACAACATAGAAGAACGAAATTTGGGCAGCCAAGTTCAACTGGTATATTCATGTTTCCTCATGAGTATTCCCAAGATTGGGTGAAAAAATATTTGCTGAGATTCCAGTAAACTCGGATTTCTGTGGAAGCTATGCAAATGATTTCAAATGAAAGTGTATTGTCCTTGCCTCTACTCAGGGCCACTTCAACGGGGAACAAAACGTAAAGAGTGCACCAAGAACTAATTGAGTGAGTCAAGTTTCAAGCACCTAGCAGAAACTGTGTTTGATTTAGAGTTCCAAATGCATGTATCCCTATAGGGGAAAACGAAGTGAAACCTAAAAATTCAAAGTGTTCCTAAAAACAAATGCTTCAACCTATAAGAACCAAATTTGGGCTGCTAAGTGGAAATGGTATAGTCATCTTTCCTGCCAAGTATCAACAAGATCGGGTGAAAACATATTTGCTGAAATTCCAGTAATCTCCGAGTTCTGTGGAAGCTCTGCAAACGCTTTCAAAAGAAAGTGTATTTTCCTTTCTTCTGCTTTGGGCTACACCAACAGGGAAAAAAGCGTAAAGAAAACACTTAAAACCAATTGAGTGAGTGAAGATTCAAGCAGCTAGCACAAACCGTGTTTGATTTAGAGTTCCAAGTGCATGTATCCCTAGAGGGGAAAACAAAGTGAAATATCAAAATTCAATGTGTTCCTGACAATGAATACTTCAACCTAGAAGAATGAAATTTGGGCATCTAAGTGCAACTGGCATACTCATCTTCCTTTCCGAGTACCAAAAGATTGGTTGAACAAATACTTGGTGAAATTCCAATAAAATCCAAGTTCTGTTGAAGCTCTGTCAACGCTTTCCAATGAAAGTGTATTTTCCTTGCCTCTTCTAAGGGCCACTACAATAGGGAACAAAACATAAAGAGCCCACTAAGAATTAATTGAATGAGTCAAGTTTCAAGCAACTAGCACAAACCGTGTTTGATTTAGAGTTCCAAATGTCTGTATCCCTATATGGGAAAATGAAGTGAAACCTAAAAATTCAAAGTGTACCTGCAAACTAACACTTCTACCTAGAAGAAAGCAATTTGGGCAGCCACGTGTAACTGGAATACACTTAATCCTTGATGAGCATTAAGAAGAATGGGTGAAAAAATATTTTCTGAGATTCCAGTAAACTCAGAGTCCTTTGGAGGTTCTACAAATGCTTTCAAATGAAAGTGTATTTTTCTGGCCTTGGCTTAGGTCTACTTCATCAGGGAACTAAGCACAGAGAGCACAATGAGAACTAATTGACTGAGTAAAGTTACAAGAAGCTAGCACAAACTGAATATGATTTAGAGTTCCAAGTGCGTGTATCCCTCTGGGACTAAATGATGTGAAACCTAAAAACTCAAAGTGTTCCTGCCACAGAACCCTTCAACCTAGAAGAACAAAATTTGGGCAGCCAAGTACGACTGGTATAGTCATCTTGCTTGCCAAGTATCCACAAGATCTGGTGAAAAAATATTTGCTGAGATTCCCATCAACTCGGAGTTCTCTGGAAGTACTACAAATGCTTTCAAATGAAAGTGTATTTTCCTTGCCTGTGCTTAGGGCTTCTTCAACAGGGAACAATGCATAGAGAGCCAGCTTAGAACTAATTGAGAGAGGAAAGATTCAAGCCACTAGCACAAACTGTGTTTGATTTAGAGTTCCAAATGCATGTATTCCAATAGGGGAACATGAAATGACAACTAAAATTTCAACGTGTTCCTGCCAAAGAACACTTCAACCTAGAAAAACAAGATTTGGGCAGCCAAGTGCAACTGGAGTACAAAGCTTTCTTGAAGAGTAGCAAGAAGATTGGGTGACAAAATGGTAGCTGATATTCCAGTAAACTCGAAGTCCTGTGGAAGCTTTCAATTCAAAGTGCATTTTCCTTGCCTGTACTTAGGGATCCATCAACAAGGCAGAAAACATAGAGAGTGCACTGAGAACTAGTTTACTATGTCTTTTTTAAAGTAGCTAGCCCAAACCCTACTTCATTTAGGGTTCCAAATGCATGTATCCCTATAAGGAAAAATGAAGTGAAATCTAAAAATATATAAATGAACCCTTCAACATACAAGAATGAAATTTGGGCAGCCACGTGTAACTGGTATGCTCATGTTTCCTGCCAAGTATCAACAAGAACGGGTGAAAAAATATTTGCTGAGATTCCCGTAAATTCGGAGTTCTGTGGACGCTGTGTAAATGCTTTAAAATGAAAGTGTACTTTCCTTGCCTCTGCTTAGGACAACTTCCATAGGGAACAAAGCCTAGAGAGCACACTGAGAACGAATTGAGTGGGTCATGTTTCAAGCACCTAGCACAAACCGTGTTTGATTTAGAGTTTCAAAAACATGTATCCCTGTAAGGGAGAAGAAAGTGAAACCTAAAAATTCAAACTATTGCTGCCAATGAACGCTCCAACCTAAAAGAAAAAAAAAAACAATTGGCCAGGCATGTGCCACTGGTATACTCAAATCCTTGCTGAGAATCTACAATATCGCGTGAAAAAATATTTGCTGAAATTCCAGTAAAATGCCAGTTTGTGGAACCTCTGCAAAAGCATTCAAATGAAAGTGTATTTTCCTTGCCTCTGCTTAGTGCAAATTCAAAAGAGCAAAAAGCAAAGTGAACACACTGAGAACTAAATAACTGAGTCAAGTTTCAAGCAGCTAGCACAAACCATGTTTGATTTAGATTTCCAAATTGCATATATCCCTATAGGGGAAAACGAAGTGACACCTAAAAGTACAAAGTGTTCCTGAAAGTGAATGCTACAACCTCAAAGAACAAAACTTGGATGGTCAAGTGCAAAGGGTATACGCATCTTTCCAGCAATCATCAAAAAGATCGTTTGAAAAAATATTTGTTGAGATTCCAGTAAACTCAGAGTTCTGCAGTTGCTCTGCAAACGCTGAAATTACAGTGTATTTGTCTTGCCTATTCTAATGGCTACTTCATAAGGGCACAAAGCATAGAGAGCGCACTTAGAACTCATTGATTGAGTCAATTTTTAAGCAGCTAGCAAAAACCGTGTTTGATTTAGAGATCCAAATTCACATATTCCTATAGGGTAAAACGAAGTGAACCCTTCAACTTCAAAGTGTTACAGCCAACGAACGCTTCAAGCTTGAAGAAAGAAATTTCAGCAGCCAAGTGCAACGGGTATAATGATAATCCTTGCCAAGTATTACCAAGATTGGGAGAAAAAACATTCGCTGAAATTCCAGTAAAATCAGAGTTCTGTGGAAGGTCTGCAAACGCTTTCAAAGGAAAGTGTATTTTCATGGGCTCTGCTTATAGGTACTTAAACAGGGAACAAAGCATAGAGAGGGCACTGATAACTAATTGACTGAGTCAAGTTTCAAGCAGCTAGCAGAAATCCTGTTTGATGTAGAGTTCCAAATGCATGTATCCCTATAGGGGAGAACGAAGTGAAACTGAAGAATTCAATGTATTCCTGCCAATGAACGCTACAACATAGAAGAACGAAATTTGGGCAGCCAAGTTCAACTGGTATATTCATGTTTCCTCATGAGTATTCCCAAGATTGGGTGAAAAAATATTTGCTGAGATTCCAGTAAACTCGGATTTCTGTGGAAGCTATGCAAATGATTGCAAATGAAAGTGTATTGTCCTTGCCTCTACTCAGGGCCACTTCAATGGGGAACAAAATGTAAACAGTGCACAAAGAACTAATTGAGTGAGTCAAGTTTCAAGCACCTAGCAGAAACTGTGTTTGATTTAGAGTTCCAAATGCATGTATCCCTATAGGGGAAAACGAAGTGAAACCTAAAAATTCAAAGTGTTCCTAAAAACAAATGCTTCAACCTAGAAGAACCAAATTTGGGCTGCTAAGTGGAAATGGTATAGTCATCTTTCCTGCCAAGTATCAACAAGATCGGGTGAAAAAATATTTGCTGAAATTCCAGTAATCTCCGAGTTCTGTGGAAGCTCTGCAAACGCTTTCAAAAGAAAGTGTATTTTCCTTGCTTCTGCTTAGGGCTCCACCAACAGGGAAAAAAGCATACAGAAAACACTTAAAACCAATTGAGTGAGTGAAGATTCAAACAGCTAGCACAAACCGTGTTTGATTTAGATTTCCAAGTGCATGTATCCCTAGAGGGGAAAACAAAGTGAAATATCAAAATTCAATGTGTTCCTGACAATGAATACTTCAACCTAGAAGAATGAAATTTGGGCATCTAAGTGCAACTGGTATACTCATCTTCCTTTCCGAGTACCAAAAGATTGGTTGAACAAATACTTGGTGAAATTCCAGTAAAATCCAAGTTCTGTGGAAGCTCTGTCAACGCTTTCCAATGAAAGTGTATTTTCCTTGCCTCTTCTAAGGGCCACTACAATAGGGAACAAAACATAAAGAGCCCACTAAGAATTAATTGAATGAGTCAAGTTTCAAGCAACTAGCACAAACCGTGTTTGATTTAGAGTTCCAAATGTCTGTATCCCTATATGGGAAAATGAAGTGAAACCTAAAAATTCAAAGTGTACCTGCAAACTAACACTTCTACCTAGAAGAAAGCAATTTGGGCAGCCATGTGCAACTGGTATACACATAATCCTTGATGAGCATTAAGAAGAACGGGTGAAAAAATATTTTCTGAGATTCCAGTAAACTCAGAGTCCTTTGGAAGTTCTACAAATGCTTTCAAATGAAAGTGTATTTTTCTGGCCTTGGCTTAGGTCTACTTCATCAGGGAACTAAGCACAGAGAGCACAATGAGAACTAATTGACTGAGTAAAGTTACAAGAAGCTAGCACAAACTGAATATGATTTAGAGTTCCAAGTGCGTGTATCCCTCTAGGACTAAATGAAGTGAAACCTAAAAATTCAAAGTGTTCCTGCCACAGAACACTTCAACCTAGAAGAACAAAATTTGGGCAGCCAAGTACGACTGGTATAGTCATCTTGCTTGCCAAGTATCCACAAGATCTGGTGAAAAAATATTTGCTGAGATTCCCATCAACTCGGAGTTCTCTGGAAGTACTACAAATGCTTTCAAATGAAAGTGTATTTTCCTTGCCTGTGCTTAGGGCTACTTCAACAGGGAACAATGCATAGAGAGCCAGCTAAGAACTAATTGAGAGAGGAAAGATTCAAGCCACTAGCACAAACTGTGTTTGATTTAGAGTTCCAAATGCATGTATTCCAATAGGGGAACATGAAGTGACAACTAAAATTTCAACGTGTTCCCGCCAAAGAACACTTCAACCTAGAAAAACAAGATTTGGGCAGCCAAGTGCAACTGGAGTACAAATCTTTCTTGAAGAGTAGCAAGAAGATTGGGTGACAAAATGGTAGCTGATATTCCAGTAAACTCGAAGTCCTGTGGAAGCTTTCAATTGAAAGTGCATTTTCCTTGCCTGTACTTAGGGATCCATCAACAAGGCAGAAAACATAGAGAGTGCACTGAGAACTAGTTTACTATGTGTTTTTTAAAGTAGCTAGCCCAAACCCTACTTCATTTAGGGTTCCAAATGCATGTATCCCTATAAGGAAAAATGAAGTGAAATCTAAAAATATATAAATGAACCCTTCAACATACAAGAATGAAATTTGGGCAGCCACGTGTAACTGGTATGCTCATGTTTCCTGCCAAGTATCAACAAGAACGGGTGAAAAAATATTTGCTGAGATTCCCGTAAATTCGGAGTTCTGTGGACGCTGTGTAAATGCTTTAAAATGAAAGTGTACTTTCCTTGCCTCTGCTTAGGACAACTTCCATAGGGAACAAAGCCTAGAGAGCACACTGAGAACGAATTGAGTGGGTCATGTTTCAAGCACCTAGCACAAACCGTGTTTGATTTAGAGTTTCAAAAACATGTATCCCTGTAAGGGAAAAGAAAGTGAAACCTAAAAATTCAAACTATTGCTGCCAATGAACGCTCCAACCTAAAAGAAAAAAAAAAACAATTGGCCAGGCATGTGCCACTGGTATACTCAAATCCTTGCTGAGAATCTACAAGATCGCGTGAAAAAATATTTGCTGAAATTCCAGTAAAATGCCCGTTTGTGGAAGCTCTGCAAAAGCATTCAAATGAAAGTGTATTTTCCTTGCCTCTGCTTAGTGCAAATTCAAAAGAGCAAAAAGCAAAGTGAACACACTGAGAACTAAATAACTGAGTCAAGTTTCAAGCAGCTAGCACAAACCATGTTTGATTTAGATTTCCAAATTGCCATGTATCCCTATAGGGGAAAACGAAGTGACACCTAAAAATACAAAGTGTTCCTGAAAGTGAATGCTACAACCTGAAAGAACAAAACTTGGATGGTCAAGTGCAAACGGTATACGCATCTTTCCAGCAATCATCAAAAAGATCGTTTGAAAAAATATTTGTTGAGATTCCAGTAAACTCAGAGTTCTGCAGTTGCTCTGCAAACGCTGAAATTACAGTGTATATGTTTGCCTATTCTAATGGCTACTTCATAAGGGCACAAAGCATAGAGAGCGCACTTAGAACTCATTGATTGAGTCAATTTTTAAGCAGCTAGCAAAAACCGTGTTTGATTTAGAGATCCAAATTCACATATTCCTATAGGGTAAAACGAAGTGAACCCTTCAACTTCAAAGTGTTACAGCAACGAACGCTTCAAGCTTGAAGAAAGAAATTTCAGCAGCCAAGTGCAACGGGTATAGTGATAATCCTTGCCAAGTATTACCAAGATTGGGAGAAAAAACATTCGCTGAAATTCCAGTAAAATCAGAGTTCTGTGGAAGGTCTGCAAACGCTTTCAAAGGAAAGTGTATTTTCATGGGCTCTGCTTATAGGTACTTAAACAGGGAACAAAGCATAGAGAGGGCACTGATAACTAATTGACTGAGTCAAGTTTCAAGGAGCTGGCAGAAATTCTGTTTGATGTAGAGTTCCAAATGCCTGTATCCCTATAGGGGAGAACGAAGTGAAACTGAAGAATTCAATGTATTCCTGCCAATGAACGCTACAACATAGAAGAACGAAATTTGGGCAGCCAAGTTCAACTGGTATATTCATGTTTCCTCATGAGTATTCCCAAGATTGGGTGAAAAAATATTTGCTGAGATTCCAGTAAACTCGGATTTCTGTGGAAGCTATGCAAATGATTTCAAATGAAAGTGTATTGTCCTTGCCTCTACTCAGGGCCACTTCAACGGGGAACAAAACGTAAAGAGTGCACCAAGAACTAATTGAGTGAGTCAAGTTTCAAGCACCTAGCAGAAACTGTGTTTGATTTAGAGTTCCAAATGCATGTATCCCTATAGGGGAAAACGAAGTGAAACCTAAAAATTCAAAGTGTTCCTAAAAACAAATGCTTCAACCTATAAGAACCAAATTTGGGCTGCTAAGTGGAAATGGTATAGTCATCTTTCCTGCCAAGTATCAACAAGATCGGGTGAAAACATATTTGCTGAAATTCCAGTAATCTCCGAGTTCTGTGGAAGCTCTGCAAACGCTTTCAAAAGAAAGTGTATTTTCCTTTCTTCTGCTTTGGGCTACACCAACAGGGAAAAAAGCGTAAAGAAAACACTTAAAACCAATTGAGTGAGTGAAGATTCAAGCAGCTAGCACAAACCGTGTTTGATTTAGAGTTCCAAGTGCATGTATCCCTAGAGGGGAAAACAAAGTGAAATATCAAAATTCAATGTGTTCCTGACAATGAATACTTCAACCTAGAAGAATGAAATTTGGGCATCTAAGTGCAACTGGCATACTCATCTTCCTTTCCGAGTACCAAAAGATTGGTTGCACAAATACTTGGTGAAATTCCAATAAAATCCAAGTTCTGTTGAAGCTCTGTCAACGCTTTCCAATGAAAGTGTATTTTCCTTGCCTCTTCTAAGGGCCACTACAATAGGGAACAAAACATAAAGATCCCACTAAGAATTAATTGAATGAGTCAAGTTTCAAGCAACTAGCACAAACCGTGTTTGATTTAGAGTTCCAAATGTCTGTATCCCTATATGGGAAAATGAAGTGAAACCTAAAAATTCAAAGTGTACCTGCAAACTAACACTTCTACCTAGAAGAAAGCAATTTGGGCAGCCACGTGTAACTGGAATACACTTAATCCTTGATGAGCATTAAGAAGAATGGGTGAAAAAATATTTTCTGAGATTCCAGTAAACTCAGAGTCCTTTGGAGGTTCTACAAATGCTTTCAAATGAAAGTGTATTTTTCTGGCCTTGGCTTAGGTCTACTTCATCAGGGAACTAAGCACAGAGAGCACAATGAGAACTAATTGACTGAGTAAAGTTACAAGAAGCTAGCACAAACTGAATATGATTTAGAGTTCCAAGTGCGTGTATCCCTCTGGGACTAAATGATGTGAAACCTAAAAACTCAAAGTGTTCCTGCCACAGAACCCTTCAACCTAGAAGAACAAAATTTGGGCAGCCAAGTACGACTGGTATAGTCATCTTGCTTGCCAAGTATCCACAAGATCTGGTGAAAAAATATTTGCTGAGATTCCCATCAACTCGGAGTTCTCTGGAAGTACTACAAATGCTTTCAAATGAAAGTGTATTTTCCTTGCCTGTGCTTAGGGCTTCTTCAACAGGGAACAATGCATAGAGAGCCAGCTTAGAACTAATTGAGAGAGGAAAGATTCAAGCCACTAGCACAAACTGTGTTTGATTTAGAGTTCCAAATGCATGTATTCCAATAGGGGAACATGAAATGACAACTAAAATTTCAACGTGTTCCTGCCAAAGAACACTTCAACCTAGAAAAACAAGATTTGGGCAGCCAAGTGCAACTGGGAGTACAAAGCTTTCTTGAAGAGTAGCAAGAAGATTGGGTGACAAAATGGTAGCTGATATTCCAGTAAACTCGAAGTCCTGTGGAAGCTTTCAATTCAAAGTGCATTTTCCTTGCCTGTACTTAGGGATCCATCAACAAGGCAGAAAACATAGAGAGTGCACTGAGAACTAGTTTACTATGTCTTTTTTAAAGTAGCTAGCCCAAACCCTACTTCATTTTAGGGTTCCAAATGCATGTATCCCTATAAGGAAAAATGAAGTGAAATCTAAAAATATATAAATGAACCCTTCAACATACAAGAATGAAATTTGGGCAGCCACGTGTAACTGGTATGCTCATGTTTCCTGCCAAGTATCAACAAGAACGGGTGAAAAAATATTTGCTGAGATTCCCGTAAATTCGGAGTTCTGTGGACGCTGTGTAAATGCTTTAAAATGAAAGTGTACTTTCCTTGCCTCTGCTTAGGACAACTTCCATAGGGAACAAAGCCTAGAGAGCACACTGAGAACGAATTGAGTGGGTCATGTTTCAAGCACCTAGCACAAACCGTGTTTGATTTAGAGTTTCAAAAACATGTATCCCTGTAAGGGAGAAGAAAGTGAAACCTAAAAATTCAAACTATTGCTGCCAATGAACGCTCGAACCTAAAAGAAAAAAAAAACAATTGGCCAGGCATGTGCCACTGGTATACTCAAATCCTTGCTGAGAATCTACAATATCGCGTGAAAAAATATTTGCTGAAATTCCCAGTAAAATGCCAGTTTGTGGAAGCACTGCAAAAGCATTCAAATGAAAGTGTATTTTCCTTGCCTCTGCTTAGTGCAAATTCAAAAGAGCAAAAAGCAAAGTGAACACACTGAGAACTAAATAACTGAGTCAAGTTTCAAGCAGCTAGCACAAACCATGTTTGATTTAGATTTCCAAATTGCATATATCCCTATAGGGGAAAACGAAGTGACACCTAAAAGTACAAAGTGTTCCTGAAAGTGAATGCTACAACCTGAAAGAACAAAACCTGGATGGTCAAGTGCAAATGGTATACGCATCTTTCCAGCAATCATCAAAAAGATCGTTTGAAAAAGTATTTGTTGAGATTCCAGTAAACTCAGAGTTCTGCAGTTGCTCTGCAAACGCTGAAATTACAGTGTATTTGTCTTGCCTATTCTAATGGCTACTTCATAAAGGCACAAAGCATAGAGACCGCACTTAGAACTCATTGATTGAGTCAATTTTTAAGCAGCTAGCAAAAACCGTGTTTGATTTAGAGATCCAAATTCACATATTCCTATAGGGTAAAACGAAGTGAACCCTTCAACTTCAAAGTGTTACAGCCAACGAACTCTTCAAGCTTGAAGAAAGAAATTTCAGCAGCCAAGTGCAACGGGTATAATGATAATCCTTGCCAAGTATTACCAAGATTGGGAGAAAAAACATTCGCTGAAATTCCAGTAAAATCAGAGTTCTGTGGAAGGTCTGCAAACGCTTTCAAAGGCAAGTGTATTTTCATGGGCTCTGCTTATAGGTACGTAAACAGGGAACAAAGCATAGAGAGGGCACTGATAACTAATTGACTGAGTCAAGTTTCAAGCAGCTGGCAGAAATCCTGTTTGATGTAGAGTTCCAAATGCCTGTATCCCTATAGGGGAGAACGAAGTGAAACTGAAGAATTCAATGTATTCCTGCCAATGAACGCTACAACATAGAAGAACGAAATTTGGGCAGCCAAGTTCAACTGGTATATTCATGTTTCCTCATGAGTATTCCCAAGATTGGGTGAAAAAATATTTGCTGAGATTCCAGTAAACTCGGATTTCTGTGGAAGCTATGCAAATGATTTCAAATGAAAGTGTATTGTCCTTGCCTCTACTCAGGGCCACTTCAACGGGGAACAAAACGTAAAGAGTGCACCAAGAACTAATTGAGTGAGTCAAGTTTCAAGCACCTAGCAGAAACTGTGTTTGATTTAGAGTTCCAAATGCATGTATCCCTATAGGGGAAAACGAAGTGAAACCTAAAAATTCAAAGTGTTCCTAGAAACAAATGCTTCAACCTAGAAGAACCAAATTTGGGCTGCTAAGTGGAAATGGTATAGTCATCTTTCCTGCCAAGTATCAACAAGATCGGGTGAAAACATATTTGCTGAAATTCCAGTAATCTCCGAGTTCTGTGGAAGCTCTGCAAACGCTTTCAAAAGAAAGTGTATTTTCCTTGCTTCTGCTTAGGGCTACACCAACAGGGAAAAAAGCATAAAGAAAACACTTAAAACCAATTGAGTGAGTGAAGATTCAAGCAGCAAGCACAGACCGTGTTTGATTTAGAGTTCCAAGTGCATGTATCCCTAGAGGGGAAAACAAAGTAAAATATCAAAATTCAATGTGTTCCTGACAATGAATACTTCAACCTAGAAGAATGAAATTTGGGCATCTAAGTGCTACTGGCATACTCATCTTCCTTTCCGAGTAACAAAAGATTGGTTGAACAAATACTTGGTGAAATTCCAGTAAAATCCAAGTTCTGTGGAAGCTCTGTCAACGCTTTCCAATGAAAGTGTATTTTCCTTGCCTCTTCTAAGGGCCACTACAATAGGGAACAAAACATAAAGAGCCCACTAAGAATTAATTGAATGAGTCAAGTTTCAAGCAACTAGCACAAACCGTGTTTGATTTAGAGTTCCAAATGTCTGTATCCCTATATGGGAAAATGAAGTGAAACCTAAAAATTCAAAGTGTACCTGCAAACTAACACTTCTACCTAGAAGAAAGCGACTTGGGCAGCCATGTGCAACTGGTATACACATAATCCTTGATGAGCATTAAGAAGAACGGGTGAAAAAATATTTTCTGAGATTCCAGTAAACTCAGAGTCCTTTGGAAGTTCTACAAATGCTTTCAAATGAAAGTGTAATTTTCTGGCCTTGGCTTAGGTCTACTTCATCAGGGAACTAAGCACAGAGAGCACAATGAGAACTAATTGACTGAGTAAAGTTACAAGAAGCTAGCACAAACTGAATATGATTTAGAGTTCCAAGTGCGTGTATCCCTCTAGGACTAAATGAAGTGAAACCTAAAAATTCAAAGTGTTCCTGCCACAGAACACTTCAAACTAGAAGAACAAAATTTATGCAGCCAAGTACGACTTGTATAGTCATCTTGCTTGCCAAGTATCAACAAGATCTGGTGAAAAAATATTTGCTGAGATTCCCATCAACTCGGAGTTCTCTGGAAGTACTACAAATGCTTTCAAATGAAAGTGTATTTTCCTTGCCTGTGCTTAGGGCTACTTCAACAGGGAACTATGCATAGAGAGCCAGCTTAGAACTAATTGAGAGAGGAAAGATTCAAGCCACTAGCACAAACTGTGTTTGATTTAGAGTTCCAAATGCATGTATTCCAATAGGGGAACATGAAGTGACAACTAAAATTTCAACGTGTTCCTGCCAAAGAACACTTCAACCTAGAAAAACAAGATTTGGGCAGCCAAGTGCAACTGGAGTACAAATCTTTCTTGAAGAGTAGCAAGAAGATTGGGTGACAAAATGGTAGCTGATATTCCAGTAAACTCGAAGTCCTGTGGAAGCTTTCAATTGAAAGTGCATTTTCCTTGCCTGTACTTAGGGATCCATCAACAAGGCAGAAAGCATAGAGAGTGCACTGAGAACTAGTTTACTATGTCTTTTTTAAAGTAGCTAGCCCAAACCCTACTTCATTTAGGGTTCCAAATGCATGTATCCCTATAAGGAAAAATGAAGTGAAATCTAAAAATATATAAATGAACCCTTCAACATACAAGAATGAAATTTGGGGAGCCACGTGTAACTGGTATGCTCATGTTTCCTGCCAAGTATCAACAAGAACGGGTGAAAAAATATTTGCTGAGATTCCCGTAAATTCGGAGTTCTGTGGACGCTGTGTAAATGCTTTAAATGAAAGTGTACTTTCCTTGCCTCTGCTTAGGACAACTTCCATAGGGAACAAAGCCTAGAGAGCACACTGAGAACGCATTGAGTGGGTCATGTTTCAAGCACCTAGCACAAACCGTGTTTGATTTAGAGTTTCAAAAACATGTATCCCTGTAAGGGAAAAGAAAGTGAAACCTAAAAATTCAAACTATTGCTGCCAATGAATGCTCCAACCTAAAAGAAAAAAAAAACAATTGGCCAGGCATGTGCCACTGGTATACTCAAATCCTTGCTGAGAATCTACAAGATCGCGTGAAAAAATATTTGCTGAAATTCCAGTAAAATGCCAGTTTGTGGAAGCTCTGCAAAAGCATTCAAATGAAAGTGTATTTTCCTTGCCTCTGCTTAGTGCAAATTCAAAAGAGCAAAAAGCAAAATGAACACACTGAGAACTAAATAACTGAGTCAAGTTTCAAGCAGCTAGCACAAACCATGTTTGATTTAGATTTCCAAATTTCATGTATCCCTATAGGGGAAAATGAAGTGATACCTAAAAATACAAAGTGTTCCTGAAAGTGAATGCTACAACCTCAAAGAACAAAACTTGGATGGTCAAGTGCAAAGGGTATACGCATCTTTCCAGCAATCATCAAAAAGATCGTTTGAAAAAATATTTGTTGAGATTCCAGTAAACTCAGAGTTCTGCAGTTGCTCTGCAAACGCTGAAATTACAGTGTATTTGTCTTGCCTATTCTAATGGCTACTTCATAAGGGCACAAAGCATAGAGAGCGCACTTAGAACTCATTGATTGAGTCAATTTTTAAGCAGCTAGCAAAAACCGTGTTTGATTTAGAGATCCAAATTCACATATTCCTATAGGGTAAAACGAAGTGAACCCTTCAACTTCAAAGTGTTACAGCCAACGAACGCTTCAAGCTTGAAGAAAGAAATTTCAGCAGCCAAGTGCAACGGGTATAATGATAATCCTTGCCAAGTATTACCAAGATTGGGAGAAAAAAACATTCGCTGAAATTCCAGTAAAATCAGAGTTCTGTGGAAGGTCTGCAAACGCTTTCAAAGGAAAGTGTATTTTCATGGGCTCTGCTTATAGGTACTTAAACAGGGAACAAAGCATAGAGAGGGCACTGATAACTAATTGACTGAGTCAAGTTTCAAGCAGCTAGCAGAAATCCTGTTTGATGTAGAGTTCCAAATGCATGTATCCCTATAGGGGAGAACGAAGTGAAACTGAAGAATTCAATGTATTCCTGCCAATGAACGCTACAACATAGAAGAACGAAATTTGGGCAGCCAAGTTCAACTGGTATATTCATGTTTCCTCATGAGTATTCCCAAGATTGGGTGAAAAAATATTTGCTGAGATTCCAGTAAACTCGGATTTCTGTGGAAGCTATGCAAATGATTGCAAATGAAAGTGTATTTTCCTTGCCTCTACTCAGGGCCACTTCAATGGGGAACAAAATGTAAACAGTGCACAAAGAACTAATTGAGTGAGTCAAGTTTCAAGCACCTAGCAGAAACTGTGTTTGATTCAGAGTTCCAAATGCATGTATCCCTATAGCTGAAAACGAAGTGAAACCTAAAAATTCAAAGTGTTCCTCAAAACAAATGCTTCAACCTAGAAGAACCAAATTTGGGCTGCTAAGTGGAAATGGTATAGTCATCTTTCCTGCCAAGTATCAACAAGATCGGGTGAAAAAATATTTGCTGAAATTCCAGTAATCTCCGAGTTCTGTGGAAGCTCTGCAAACGCTTTCAAAAGAAAGTGTATTTTCCTTGCTTCTGCTTAGGGCTCCACCAACAGGGAAAAAAGCATACAGAAAACACTTAAAACCAATTGAGTGAGTGAAGATTCAAGCAGCTAGCACAAACCGTGTTTGATTTAGAGTTCCAAGTGCATGTATCCCTAGAGGGGAAAACAAAGTGAAATATCAAAATTCAATGTGTTCCTGACAATGAATACTTCAACCTAGAAGAATGAAATTTGGGCATCTAAGTGCAACTGGTATACTCATCTTCCTTTCCGAGTACCAAAAGATTGGTTGAACAAATACTTGGTGAAATTCCAGTAAAATCCAAGTTCTGTGGAAGCTCTGTCAACGCTTTCCAATGAAAGTGTATTTTCCTTGCCTCTTCTAAGGGCCACTACAATAGGGAACAAAACATAAAGAGCCCACTAAGAATTAATTGAATGAGTCAAGTTTCAAGCAACTAGCACAAACCGTGTTTGATTTAGAGTTCCAAATGTCTGTATCCCTATATGGGAAAATGAAGTGAAACCTAAAAATTCAAAGTGTACCTGCAAACTAACACTTCTACCTAGAAGAAAGCAATTTGGGCAGCCATGTGCAACTGGTATACACCTAATCCTTGATGGGCATTAAGAAGAACGGGTGAAAAAATATTTTCTGAGATTCCAGTAAACTCAGAGTCCTTTGGAAGTTCTACAAATGCTTTCAAATGAAAGTGTATTTTTCTGGCCTTGGCTTAGGTCTACTTCATCAGGGAACTAAGCACAGAGAGCACAATGAGAACTGATTGACTGAGTAAAGTTACAAGAAGCTAGCACAAACTGAATATGATTTAGAGTTTCAAGTGCGTGTATCCCTCTAGGACTAAATGAAGTGAAACCTAAAAATTCAAAGTGTTCCTGCCACAGAACACTTCAACCTAGAAGAACAAAATTTGGGCAGCCAAGTACGACTGGTATAGTCATCTTGCTTGCCAAGTATCCACAAGATCTGGTGAAAAAATATTTGCTGAGATTCCCATCAACTCGGAGTTCTCTGGAAGTACTACAAATGCTTTCAAATGAAAGTGTATTTTCCTTGCCTGTGCTTAGGGCTACTTCAACAGGAACAATGCATAGAGAGCCAGCTTAGAACTAATTGAGAGAGGAAAGATTCAAGCCACTAGCACAAACTGTGTTTGATTTAGAGTTCCAAGTGCATGTATTCCAATAGGGGAACATGAAGTGACAACTAAAATTTCAACGTGTTCCTGCCAAAGAACACTTCAACCTAGAAAAACAAGATTTGGGCAGCCAAGTGCAACTGGAGTACAAATCTTTCTTGAAGAGTAGCAAGAAGATTGGGTGACAAAATGGTAGCTGATATTCCAGTAAACTCGAAGTCCTGTGGAAGCTTTCAATTCAAAGTGCATTTTCCTTGCCTGTACTTAGGGATCCGTCAACAAGGCAGAAAACATAGAGAGTGCACTGAGAACTAGTTTACTATGTCTTTTTTAAAGTAGCTAGCCCAAACCCTACTTCATTTAGGGTTCCAAATGCATGTATCCCTATAAGGAAAAATGAAGTGAAATCTAAAAATATATAAATGAACCCTTCAACATACAAGAATGAAATTTGGGCAGCCACGTGTAACTGGTATGCTCATGTTTCCTGCCAAGTATCAATAAGAACGGGTGAAAACATATTTGCTGTGATTCCCGTAAATTCGGAGTTCTGTGGACGCTGTGTAAATGCTTTAAAATGAAAGTGTACTTTCCTTGCCTCTGCTTAGGACAACTTCCATAGGGAACAAAGCCTAGAGAGCACACTGAGAACGAATTGAGTGGGTCATGTTTCAAGCACCTAGCACAAACCGTGTTTGATTTAGAGTTTCAAAAACATGTATCCCTGTAAGGGAAAAGAAAGTGAAACCTAAAAATTCAAACAATTGCTGCCAATGAACGCTCCAACCTAAAAGAAAAAAAAAAAAAAAAAAAAAAACAATTGGCCAGGCATGTGCCACTGGTATACTCAAATCCTAGCTGAGAATCTACAAGATCGCGTGAAAAAATATTTGCTGAAATTCCAGTAAAATGCCAGTTTGTGGAAGCTCTGCAAAAGCATTCAAATGAAAGTGTATTTTCCTTGCCTCTGCTTAGTGCAAATTCAAAAGAGCAAAAAGCAAAGTGAACACACTGAGAACTAAATAACTGAGTCAAGTTTCAAGCAGCTAGCACAAACCATGTTTGATTTAGATTTCCAAATTGCATGTATCCCTATAGGGGAAAACAAAGTGACACCTAAAAATACAAAGTGTTCCTGAAAGTGAATGCTACAACCTGAAAGAACAAAACTTGGATGGTCAAGTGCAAATGGTATACGCATCTTTCCAGCAATCATCAAAAAGATCGTTTGAAAAAATATTTGTTGAGATTCCAGTAAACTAAAGTTCTGCAGTTGCTCTGCAAACGCTGAAATTACAGTGTATTTGTCTTGCCTATTCTAATGGCTACTTCATAAGGGCACAAAGCATAGAGAGCGCACTTAGAACTCATTGATTGAGTCAATTTTTAAGCAGCTAGCAAAAACCGTGTTTGATTTAGAGATCCAAATTCACATATTCCTATAGGGGAAAACGAAGTGAACCCTTCAACTTCAAAGTGTTACAGCCAACGAACGCTTCAAGCTTGAATAAAGAAATTTCAGCAGCCAAGTGCAACGGGTATAATGATAATCCTTGCCAAGTATTACCAAGATTGGGAGAAAAAACATTCGCTGAAATTCCAGTAAAATCAGAGTTCTGTGGAAGGTCTGCAAACGCTTTCAAAGGAAAGTGTATTTTCATGGGCTCTGCTTATAGGTACTTAAACAGGGAACAAAGCATAGAGAGGGCACTGATAACTAATTGACTGAGTCAAGTTTCAAGCAGCTAGCAGAAATCCTGTTTGATGTAGAGTTCCAAATGCCTGTATCCCTATAGGGGAGAACGAAGTGAAACTGAAGAATTCAATGTCTTCCTGCCAATGAACGGTACAACATAGAAGAACGAAATTTGGGCAACCAAGTTCAACTGGTATATTCATGTTTCCTCATGAGTATTCCCAAGATTGGGTGAAAAAATATTTGCTGAGATTCCAGTAAACTCGGATTTCTGTGGAAGCTTTGCAAATGATTTCAAATGAAAGTGTATTGTCCTTGCCTCTACTCAGGGCCACTTCAAGGGGGAACAAAACGTAAAGAGTGCACCAAGAACTAATTGAGTGAGTCAAGTTTCAAGCACCTAGCAGAAACTGTGTTTGATTTAGAGTTCCAAATGCATGTATCCCTATAGGGGAAAACGAAGTGAAACCTAAAAATTCAAAGTGTTCCTAAAAACAAATGCTTCAACCTAGAAGAACCAAATTTGGGCTGCTAAGTGGAAATGGTATAGTCATCTTTCCTGCCAAGTATCAACAAGATCGGGTGAAAAAATATTTGCTGAAATTCCAGTAATCTCCGAGTTCTGTGGAAGCTCTGCAAACGCTTTCAAAAGAAAGTGTATTTATCTTGCTTCTGCTTAGGGCTCCACCAACAGGGAAAAAACATACAGAAAACACTTAAAACCAATTGAGTGAGTGAAGATTCAAGCAGCTAGCACAAACCGTGTTTGATTTAGAGTTCCAAGTGCATGTATCCCTAGAGGGGAAAACAAAGTGAAATATCAAAATTCAATGTGTTCCTGACAATGAATACTTCAACCTAGAAAAATGAAATTTGGGCATCTAAGTGCAACTGGTATACTCATCTTCCTTTCCGAGTACCAAAAGATTGGTTGAACAAATACCTGGTGAAATTCCAGTAAAATCCAAGTTCTGTGGAAGCTCTGTCAACGCTTTCAAATGAAAGGGTATTTTCCTTGCCTCTTCTAAGGGCCACTACAATAGGGAACAAAACATAAAGAGCCCACTAAGAATTAATTGAATGAGTCAAGTTTCAAGCAACTAGCACAAACCGTGTTTGATTTAGAGTTCCAAATGTCTGTATCCCTATATGGGAAAATGAAGTGAAATCTAAAAATTCAAAGTGTACCTGCAAACTAACACTTCTACCTAGAAGAAAGCAATTTGGGCAGCCATGTGCAACTGGTATACACATAATCCTTGATGGGCATTAAGAAGAACGGGTGAAAAAATATTTTCTGAGATTCCAGTAAACTCAGAGTCCTTAGGAAGTTCTACAAATGCTTTCAAATGAAAGTGTATTTTTCTGGCCTTGGCTTAGGTCTACTTCATCAGGGAACTAAGCACAGAGAGCACAATGAGAACTAATTGACTGAGTAAAGTTACAAGAAGCTAGCACAAACTGAATATGATTTAGAGTTCCAAGTGCGTGTATCCCTCTAGGACTAAATGAAGTGAAACCTAAAAATTCAAAGTGTTCCTGCCACAGAACACTTCAACCTAGAAGAACAAAATTTGGGCAGCCAAGTACGACTGGTATAGTCATCTTGCTTGCCAAGTATCCACAAGATCTGGTGAAAAAATATTTGCTGAGATTCCCATCAACTCGGAGTTCTCTGGAAGTACTACAAATGCTTTCAAATGAAAGTGTATTTTCCTTGCCTGTGCTTAGGGCTACTTCAACAGGGAACAATGCATAGAGAGCCAGCTTAGAACTAATTGAGAGAGGAAAGATTCAAGCCACTAGCACAAACTGTGTTTGATTTAGAGATCCAAATGCATGTATTCCAATAGGGGAACATGAAGTGACAACTAAAATTTCAACGTGTTCCTGCCAAAGAACACTTCAACCTAGAAAAACAAGATTTGGGCAGCCAAGTGCAACTGGAGTACAAATCTTTCTTGAAGAGTAGCAAGAAGATTGGGTGACAAAATGGTAGCTGATATTCCAGTAAACTCGAAGTCCTGTGGAAGCTTTCAATTCAAAGTGCATTTTCCTTGCCTGTACTTAGGGATCCGTCAACAAGGCAGAAAACATAGAGAGTGCACTGAGAACTAGTTTACTATGTCTTTTTTAAAGTAGCTAGCCCAAACCCTACTTCATTTAGGGTTCCAAATGCATGTATCCCTATAAGGAAAAATGAAGTGAAATCTAAAAATATATAAATGAACCGTTCAACATACAAGAATGAAATTTGGGCAGCCACGTGTAACTGGTATGCTCATGTTTCCTGCCAAGTATCAACAAGAACGGGTGAAAAAATATTTGCTGAGATTCCCGTAAATTCGGAGTTCTGTGGACGCTGTGTAAATGCTTTAAAATGAAAGTGTACTTTCCTTGCCTCTGCTTAGGACAACTTCCATAGGGAACAAAGCCTAGAGAGCACACTGAGAACGAATTGAGTGGGTCATGTTTCAAGCACCTAGCACAAACCGTGTTTGATTTAGAGTTTCAAAAACATGTATCCCTGTAAGGGAAAAGAAAGTGAAACCTAAAAATTCAAACTATTGCTGCCAATGAACGCTCCAACCTAAAAGAAAAAAAAACAATTGGCCAGGCATGTGCCACTGGTATACTCAAATCATTGCTGAGAATCTACAAGATCGCGTGAAAAAATATTTGCTGAAATTCCAGTAAAATGCCAGTTTGTGGAAGCTCTGCAAAAGCATTCAAATGAAAGTGTATTTTCCTTGCCTCTGCTTAGTGCAAATTCAAAAGAGCAAAAAGCAAAGTGAACACACTGAGAACTAAATAACTGAGTCAAGTTTCAAGCAGCTAGCACAAACCATGTTTGATTTAGATTTCCAAATTGCATGTATCCCTATAGGGGAAAACGAAGTGACACCTAAAAATACAAAGTGTTCCTGAAAGTGAATGCTACAACCTGAAAGAACAAAACTTGGATGGTCAAGTGCAAATGGTACACGCATCTTTCCAGCAATCATCAAAAAGATCGTTTGAAAAAGTATTTGTTGAGATTCCAGTAAACTCAGAGTTCTGCAGTTGCTCTGCAACCGCTGAAATTACAGTGTATTTGTCTTGCCTATTCTAATGGCTACTTCATAAGGGCACAAAGCATAGAGAGCGCACTTAGAACTCATTGATTGAGTCAATTTTTAAGCAGCTAGCAAAAACCGTGTTTGATTTAGAGATCCAAATTCACATATTCCTATAGGGTAAAACGAAGTGAACCCTTCAACTTCAAAGTGTTACAGCCAACGAACGCTTCAAGCTTGAAGAAAGAAATTTCAGCAGCCAAGTGCAACGGGTATAATGATAATCCTTGCCAAGTATTACCAAGATTGGGACAGAAAACATTCGCTGAAATTCCAGTAAAATCAGAGTTCTGTGGAAGGTCTGCAAACGCTTTCAAAGGAAAGTGTATTTTCATTGGCTCTGCTTATAGGTACTTAAACAGGGAACAAAGCATAGAGAGGGCACTGACAACTAATTGACTGAGTCAAGTTTCAAGCATCTAGCAGAAATCCTGTTTGATGTAGAGTTCCAAATGCCTGTATCCCTATAGGGGAGAACGAAGTGAAACTGAAGAATTCAATGTATTCCTGCCAATGAACGCTACAATATAGAAGAACGAAATTTGGGCAGCCAAATTCAACTGGTATATTCATGTTTCCTCATGAGTATTCCCAAGATTGGGTGAAAAAAATATTTGCTGAGATTCCAGTAAACTCGGATTTCTGTGGAAGCTATGCAAATGATTTCAAATGAAAGTGTATTGTCCTTGCCTCTACTCAGGGCCACTTCAATGGGGAACAAAACGTAAAGAGTGCACCAAGAACTAATTGAGTGAGTCAAGTTTCAAGCACCTAGCAGAAACTGTGTTTGATTTAGAGTTCCAAATGCATGTATCCCTATAGGGGAAAACGAAGTGAAACCTAAAAATTCAAAGTGTTCCTAAAAACAAATGCTTCAACCTAGAAGAACCAAATTTGGGCTGCTAAGTGGAAATGGTATAGTCATCTTTCCTGCCAAGTATCAACAAGATCGGGTGAAAAAATATTTGCTGAAATTCCAGTAATCTCCGAGTTCTGTGGAAGCTCTGCAAACGCTTTCAAAAGAAAGTGTATCTTCCTTGCTTCTGCTTAGGGCTCCACCAACAGGGAAAAAAGCATACAGAAAACACTTAAAACCAATTGAGTGAGTGAAGATTCAAGCAGCTAGCACAAACCGTGTTTGATTTAGAGTTCCAATTGCATGTATCCCTAGAGGGGAAAACAAAGTGAAATATCAAAATTCAATGTGTTCCTGACAATGAATACTTCAACCTAGAATAATGAAATTTGGGCATCTAAGTGCAACTGGTATACTCATCTTCCTTTCCGAGTACCAAAAGATTGGTTGAACAAATACTTGGTGAAATTCCAGTAAAATCCAAGTTCTGTGGAAGCTCTGTCAACGCTTTCAAATGAAAGTGTATTTCCCTTGCCTCTTCTAAGGGCCACTACAATAGGGAACAAAACATAAAGAGCCCACTAAGAATTAATTGAATGAGTCAAGTTTCAAGCAACTAGCACAAACCGTGTTTGATTTAGAGTTCCAAATGTCTGTATCCCTATATGGGAAAATGAAGTGAAACCTAAAAATTCAAAGTGTACCTGCAAACTAACACTTCTACCTAGAAGAAAGCAATTTGGGCAGCCATGTGCAACTGGTATACACATAATCCTTGATGAGCATTAAGAAGAACGGGTGAAAAAATATTTTCTGAGATTCCAGTAAACTCAGAGTCCTTTGGAAGTTCTACAAATGCTTTCAAATGAAAGTGTATTTTTCTGGCCTTGGCTTAGGTCTACTTCATCAGGGAACTAAGCACAGAGAGCACAATGAGAACTAATTGACTGAGTAAAGTTACAAGAAGCTAGCACAAACTGAATATGATTTAGAGTTCCAAGTGCGTGTATCCCTCTAGGACTAAATGAAGTGAAACCTAAAAATTCAAAGTGTTCCTGCCACAGAACACTTCAACCTAGAAGAACAAAATTTGGGCAGCCAAGTACGACTGGTATAGTCATCTTGCTTGCCAAGTATCCACAAGATCTGGTGAAAAAATATTTGCTGAGATTCCCATCAACTCGGAGTTCTCTGGAAGTACTACAAATGCTTTCAAATGAAAGTGTATTTTCCTTGCCTGTGCTTAGGGCTACTTCAACAGGGAACAATGCATAGAGAGCCAGCTTAGAACTAATTGAGAGAGGAAATATTCAAGCCACTAGCACAAACTGTGTTTGATTTAGAGTTCCAAATGCATGTATTCCAATAGGTTAAAATGAAGTGACAACTAAAATTTCAACGTGTTCCTGCCAAAGAACACTTCAACCTAGAAAAACAAGATTTGGGCAGTCAAGGGCAACTGGAGTACAAATCTTTCTTGAAGAGTAGCAAGAAGATTGGGTGACAAAATGGTAGCTGATGTTCCAGTAAACTCGAAGTCCTGTGGAAGCTTTCAATTGAAAGTGCATTTTCCTTGCCTGTACTTAGGGATCCATCAACAAGGCAGAAAACATAGAGAGTGCACTGAGAACTAGTTTACTATGTCTTTTTTAAAGTAGCTAGCCCAAACCCTACTTCATTTAGGGTTTCAAATGCATGTATCCCTATAAGGAAAAATGAAGTGAAATCTAAAATTATATAAATGAACCCTTCAACATACAAGAATGAAATTGGGGCAGCCACGTGTAACTGGTATGCTCATGTTTCCTGCCAAGTATCAACAAGAACGGGTGAAAAATATTTGCTGAGATTCCCGTAAATTCGGAGTTCTGTGGACGCTGTGTAAATGCTTTAAAATGAAAGTGTACTTTCCTTGCCTCTGCTTAGGACAACTTCCGTAGGGAACAAAGCCTAGAGAGCACACTGAGAACGAATTGAGTGGGTCATGTTTCAAGCACCTAGCACAAACCGTGTTTGATTTAGAGTTTCAAAAACATGTATCCCTGTAAGGGAAAAGAAAGTGAAACCTAAAAATTCAAACTATTGCTGCCAATGAACGCTCCAACCTAAAAGAAAAAAAAAAAAAAACGATTGGCCAGGCATGTGCCACTGGTATACTCAAATCCTTGCTGAGAATCTACAAGATCGCGTGAAAAAATATTTGCTGAAATTCCAGTAAAATGCCAGTTTGTGGAAGCTCTGCAAAAGCATTCAAATGAAAGTGTATTTTCCTTGCCTCTGCTTAGTGCAAATTCAAAAGAGCAAAAAGCAAAGTGAACACACTGAGAACTAAATAACTGAGTCAAGTTTCAAGCAGCTAGCACAAACCATGTTTGATTTAGATTTCCAAATTGCATGTATCCCTATAGGGGAAAACGAAGTGACACCTAAAAATACAAAGTGTTCCTGAAAGTGAATGCTACAACCTGAAAGAACAAAACTTGGATGGTCAAGTGCAAACGGTATATGCATCTTTCCAGCAATCATCAAAAAGATCGTTTGAAAAAGTATTTGTTGAGATTCCAGTAAACTCAGAGTTCTGCAGTTTCTCTGCAAACGCTGAAATTACCGTGTATTTGTCTTGCCTATTCTAATGGCTACTTCATAAGGGCACAAAGCATAGAGAGCGCACTTAGAACTCATTGATTGAGTCAATTTTTAAGCAGCTAGCAAAAACCGTGTTTGATTTAGAGATCCAAATTCACATATTCCTATAGGGGAAAACGAAGTGAACCCTTCAACTTCAAAGTGTTACAGCCAACGAACGCTTCAAGCTTGAAGAAAGAAATTTCAGCAGCCAAGTGCAATGGGTATAATGATAATCCTTGCCAAGTATTACCAAGATTGGGAGAAAAAACATTCGCTGAAATTCCAGTAAAATCAGAGTTCTGTGGAAGGTCTGCAAACGCTTTCAAAGGAAAGTGTATTTTCATGGGCTCTGCTTATAGGTACTTAAACAGGGAACAAAGCATAGAGAGGGCACTGATAACTAATTGACCTAGTCAAGTTTCAAGCAGCTAGCAGAAATCCTGTTTGATGTAGAGTTCCAAATGCCTGTATCCCTATAGGGGAGAACGAAGTGAAACTGAAGAATTCAATGTATTCCTGCCAATGAACGTTACAACATAGAAGAACGAAATTTGGGCAGCCAAGTTCAACTGGTATATTCATGTTTCCTCATGAGTATTCCCAAGATTGGGTGAAAAAATATTTGCTGAGATTCCAGTAAACTCGGATTTCTGTGGAAGCTATGCAAATGATTTCAAATGAAAGTGTATTGTCCTTGCCTCTACTCAGGGCCACTTCAACGGGGAACAAAACGTAAAGAGTGCACCAAGAACTAATTGAGTGAGTCAAGTTTCAAGCACCTGGCAGAAACTGTGTTTGATTTAGAGTTCCAAATGCATGTATCCCTATAGGGGAAAACGAAGTGAAACCTAAAAATTCAAAGTGTTCCTAAAAACAAATGCTTCAACCTAGAAGAACCAAATTTGGGCTGCTAAGTGGAAATGGTATAGTCATCTTTCCTGCCAAGTATCAACAAGATCGGGTGAAAAAATATTTGCTGAAATTCCAGTAATCTCCGAGTTCTGTGGAAGCTCTGCAAACGCTTTCAAAAGAAAGTGTATTTTCCTTGCTTCTGCTTAGGGCTCCACCAACAGGGAAAAAAGCATACAGAAAACACTTAAAACCAATTGAGTGAGTGAAGATTCAAGCAGCTAGCACAAACTGTGTTTGATTTAGAGTTCCAAGTGCATGTATCCCTAGAGGGGAAAACAAAGTGAAATATCAAAATTCAATGTGTTCCTGACAATGAATACTTCAACCTAGAAGAATGAAATTTGGGCATCTAAGTGCAACTGGTATACTCATCTTCCTTTCCGAGTACCAAAAGATTGGTTGAACAAATACTTGGTGAAATTCCAGTAAAATCCAAGTTCTGTGGAAGCTCTGTCAACGCTTTCAAATGAAAGTGTATTTTCCTTGCCTCTTCTAAGGGCCACTACAATAGGGAACAAAACATAAAGAGCCCACTAAGAATTAATTGAATGAGTCAAGTTTCAAGCAACTAGCACAAACCGTGTTTGATTTAGAGTTCCAAATGTCTGTATCCCTATATGGGAAAATGAAGTG
>NW_027288461.1:0-40047 GCF_047511675.1 Marmota flaviventris
TAAAACACTAGACCTAAACTAAACCTACCCTAACCAAAAACATAAACCTAACCTTTGAACTAACAGTGAACCTAACCCTAAACTAAACCTAAGCTAGCTGAAATGCTAACCCTAGTCCTAACCCTAAACCTAACACTAACCTAAACATAAACCTATCTTTAAACTGACATCTAACCCTCTTATCCTAACACTAATGATAACTGTAGCCCTAACTGTTATACTAACTATGACCATAACCCTAGACCAAACCATAAATTAATCTTAGCCATAGCAAAAATCCTAGCTTAAACCCTAAACAGTATCCTAAACCTAATCCTAAGTGTAACCCTTTCACTAACCCTGACACTAAACTTAATCTAGCCCAAATCCTAACCATTTTTCTAGCCCTAACCATAGGTCTAACCCTATAAATTACTCTAATGATAACCATAGCCCAAATGCTAACCCTAAGACTAATCCTAAACCTATCACAAACCCTAACCATATCCATTACCTTAAACGTAATCAAACCCTAAACTTAACACTATCAATTACACTAATCCTAATTCTAACCTTAAAGCTAATTTGAGCCTTAACCCTAAACCTTAACCTAACCCAAACCCGAAGACTGACCCTGACCTTAATAACACCCCAGCTCTTAATCTGACCCTTTCCCTAAACATAACTCTTTAATTTGACCTAGCCATAAACCTAACCCTAAAAATATCACTAACTAGAAACCTAGACATGACATTAGTCCTAGCCCTAATAATTACCCTAAACCTAACACAGAACCTAGCCCTAATCCTAGCCTTAATCCTGAATCTAACCATCATCCTAGCCCTAACCCTAAAGCTACTCATAAAAATAGCCCTAACCCTAACCATAGTACAAAACCGAGCAACATGCCTAACACTAACCTTAACTTAAACCAAACACTAGCACTACACCTAGATCTAACGCTAGCCCTAATTCTAGTCCTAATCATAACCTCAAAAATAACCCTGAACCTGACTTATATCTTAACATTCATCCTAGCTCTAAATACCACCCTAACCCTAAACCTACAGTAAACCTATCTCTAAACCTAACCCCAAACCTATACCCTAAACCTAGCTCAAAATCTAACCTTTATTCTAAACATAACCCTAAACATTACCCTAACCCTAGTTCTAACACTAACTCTAACCTTAACTTAAGGAATATTCCTAACCATAACTCTAATTTTAACATAAGCTCTAACCCTATCAATTACCTTAAACACAACCCTTACCCTAATGCTAACCCTAAGCCTAACACTACTCCTATCACTAACGCTAAACATATCAATTACCTTAAACGAAACCTGAACCTTAAAACAAACCCTAACTATACCCTAAACCTAACCCTAATGCTAATTTGAGCCGTAAACCTAAATACTTACCTAAGCCAAATCCTAATCCTAATAATTCCCTAAGCTCTAAACCTGACCCTTACCCTAAACCTAAACCTTACACTAGATGTACCCATAAGCTTAACCCAAAAACTAACTTTTACCATAAACCTAGACCTAATATTAGCCCTAGCACTAATCCTAGCCCTGAATCTAAAACGAACACTATCCCTTATCCTATCCCTAAACCTAGCCTTAATCATAACCCTAACCCCAAACCCTAGACCTTACCCTAACTCTAGCAATCACCCTATGTCTAAACCTAGCTATAACGCCATTCTTTATCCTAAACTTAAACCTATCCCTATCCCTATTGCTAGGCCTAAGCTAAACACTAATGCTAGCCCTAATCCTAGCCCTAATTTAAACCTATGCCAAACCCTAACTCTAATTTTAGCCCTATCACTAACTCTAACTCTCACACTAGCCCTATCCCTAGTTCTAAACCTATCTCTTACCATGACTCTAACACTGGCCCTAACCCTTGCCCTATCCTTAATCCAAGCCTAATACTAGATCTAAACCTAACTATAAATGTAACCCTAACCCTAAGTCTAAGCCTAACACAAACACTAGCCCTAACCCTAATACTAATTTTAAAAGTAGCCCTAACCCTAACCTTAGGACTAAAACAACACCAAGCAATAGACCTAACTCTAAACCTTAACTTAAACCAAACCCTAAACTACTACAAGAACTAATCCTAGCCCTATTAGAGTCCTAACTCTAACCTTAAAATTAACCCTGACCCTGACTCATATCCTAACACTCACCCTAGCTCTAAACATGACACTAATCTTAAACAGTACCCTAACAGTAAACCTAGCCCTAATTCAAGTCCTAACTCAAATGTTAAAACTAACTCTGACCCTGACTCCTTTCTTGAAAATAACTCTAGCTCTAAATATCACCCTAACCTTAAATCTAACACTAACACTAGAACTGCCCCCTAACTCTGACCCTAAAGCTAATCCTATTTGTAACCCTGGTTCTTTCATTACCTGTTGCCCTAAGACTAGCCCTAACTAACACAAAAACTAGCCCTAATCCGAACTCTACACTTAGTTTTAACCCTAACCCTAACCCTAACCCTAACCCTACACCTAACACTAACTCTAACCCTATCCCTAACCCTAAGCAAAACCCTAAAACTAATGGTAACCCAAGACCTATCCCTAACCCTAAGGCTAATCAAAACTCTCACCATATTAATAGGCCTAAACCCAGCCCTCTTTCTAGCTCGAACCCTATCCCAAACTTAAACCTAACCCTGTCACTTATTCTGACCATAACACTAACCTAGGTCTAAACCTGACCCTAATGCTAGACCAAACCGTAACACTAGCCCTACCACTAAACTTATACCTAAACCAGACCCTATCACTAGCCATAGACCTAAACCTAATCCTAAATCTAGCCTTAACTCTAGCTCTACATCTAAACAAAATACTAGCCTTACACAATAACCCTTAACTTAATGCAAAGACTAGCCCTACCTCTAGTCATAAACCTAGTTCCAATTCTGGTTTTAATATTAACTCTAACCCTAACCTGAACACTGACCTTGCCTTTAATAATAAACCTGTCTCTAAACCTGACCCTAACCGAAAACCTAACTCTAAACCTTAGACTAATAATAACAATAACCCTAACCATAAAAATAGCCCTAATCATAATCCTAGTTCTTAAATTACCCAAAACCCTAACTGTACGCCTTAACCTAACACAAAACCTAGAGCAAATTCTAGGCCTAAATCTAGCCCTAAGCATAATCCCAACCCTAACCCTAGCCCTAACCCTAACCCTAACCCTAAACTTAACCCTAGACTTAGTCTTAAACCTTACTCAAAGCCTAACACTTACCATAAATATAAACTAAGACCTATACCTTACTCTAAACTCTAACCCTTGCTGTAACCCTAAACTTAACCTTATCCCTAAACCTAGCTCTAAACATACACCTAAACCAACCCTACATCTAACTGTATTGATAACCCTAGCGTTAACCCTAACCCTAAACAGAAAACTAACAATAGACCTAACCCTAAAACTAACACTCGCCATAGCCCTAACACTAGCTCACAACCTAACCCGTACCATAAACCTAAACTAACTGTAGCCTTAACATTAACCCTAAAACTAAATCTAACCTTAAACCTAAACCTAAACTTATATATAACCATGTCCATTACCCTAATATTTATACTAATGTAATGATAACCCTAGCCCTAACATTAACCCTAACCCTTAACCTACCATAATCCTGTCCCTAGACCTAAGGCTGAACCTAATCCTCGACCTAGCTCTATCACTAACACTAGCTCAAAACCTAGCCCTTACCCTAAACATAACCCTAGCCCAAACCCTAACTCCAATCCTAGCCCTAATCCTAAACATAACTATAGCCCAAATCCTAGGTCTAACTCTATCCATTACCCTAACCATAACCCTAAACCTAAGGCTACACCTAGCGCTAACCCTAACCCTAAACCTAACTGAATCCCTAGCACTGATTCTAATCTGAAGCCTCAACTTATCCCTAAAACTTACTCAATCCCTGACCCTTACCCTTAATCTATCCATAAGAAAATGATAAGCCTAACCCTAACCTTAACACTAGCCCTAATCCTAAACTTAAAACTAAACTTAAACTTAGCTCTAACCCCACCCATTCCCCTAACCCTAAACATAAACATCATGATAACCCTAGCCCTAACCCTAAAAATACTCTAAGCCTAACTCTCAACCTAACTCTAGACCTAACCATAAACCTAACCCTTGCCATAGTCTTAACCCTAGCTGAAACCAACAATAATGCTAAGCTTAACACTAACCCTAGCCCTAATCCTAAACCTAACCCTATCCCTAACCTGACATCTAAACCTGTCCATTACCTTCACCCTAATGATAACCATAATCCTAACCCTAGACCTAATCCTAAACCTAACCCAATTCTTAGCACTAACTCTAGCTCAAACCCTAACCCATACCCTAAACCTAACACTAGCCTTAACCCTATCCCTAACCCTATCTCTAGCCCTAATCTGAAACATAACCCTAGCCCTAACTCTTGTTTTAACCCTATCCATTACCCTAATGGTAACCATAAAACTAATGCTAACCCTAGGCCTAACCCTAACCCTATCCTTTACCCAAAACCTATCCTGAGCCCTAAACCTAAAAAGAAGCCTAAACTTAACCTTATCCATTACGCTAACCCTACCTCAAACCTAATGTTAATTTGAGCCATAACCCTAAACCTCAACATAACTCAAACCTAAAACCTGACTCTGACTATTATATTACCCCTAGCTCTCAACTTGAACCTCACCCTAACCCTAACTCTGACACTAGACCTAGCCATAAATATTAACTGAAAACTATCCCTAACCATAATCCTAGACCTGATATTAGCCCTACCCTAATTCTTGCCATAATCCTTACACAAATGCTAGCATTCATCCTAGCTATAAAATCTAGCCTTGATACTAACCGGAACCCTAAATCTATCCCTATCCCTAATGTTATCCCTCGCCCTAGTTCTGAACCTTGCTATAACCCCATCCCTTCCCCCATATCTAACGCTAACTCTAACTCTAGACTTAACCCTTACACTAATCCTAGACCTGATCCTAGCCCTAATTTATCCCTAACCTTACCACTAGCAATAAGACTAACTCTAACTCTCACTGGAGCCCTGTTCCTAGATCGAACCCTATCCCTTAACATAAACCTAACACTTGCCCTAACCTTAGCCGTAACACTACCCCTAGCCCTAACCCTAGAACTAACCATAACTCTAAGTCCAAACCTAACCCTAAGCCTAAACCTCATACTAAAACTAGCTCTAACACTAAAACTAATCCTAAAACTAGCCCTAATCTAGATAAAGCCCTAAAACAAAACTGAGCAATAGCCTTAACCCTAACCCTTAACCTAAACCAAAACCTAACCCTACACCTACCTATAACCTTGGCCTTAATTCCAGTCCTAACCTAACCCTAAAACTAACCATGAGCGTGACTCTGACCTTACACTAACCCTAACTATAACATCATCCTAAAAGTATACCTAAACCTAAAACTAATACTATCCCTAATCGTAACCCTAAAAGTAGCCTTAATCATAACTCTAATTCTTACATTAGCCGTAGCCCTAACCTCACCCTATCCATTACCCTAAAAATAAGCCTAACCCTAATGATAACCCTGACCCTAAACTTAAACCAAATTCTAAACCTAAAACTGACACTAATCCTATCTGTCGCCCTAGCCCTAACCATAGCTCAAACCCTAACCCTTACACTAAACCTAACTCTAACACTAATCCTAGACCTAAACCTAACCCTAACCCTAGTCCTAATCCTAACCATAACCCTAGATCTAAACCTATCCATTACCCTAAACATTAACATAAACCAAACATAGCTCTAAACATAGCTCTAATGCCACCCCTTACCCTAACCCTAACTACAAACATCATGATCACACTAGCCCTAACCCTAAACCTACTCTAACCCCAACTGTAAACTTAACCCTAGTCCTAAAGCTAAACCTACACTAACACTAACTGTAAACCTAACCCTAGAACTAACCGTAAAACTAACCATTGTCATAGTCCTATTCCTAGCTCAAACGATAACAGTTATGCTAAAACTAACACTAACCTTAGTTCTAAACCTAAATATAACCCTACACATTTAGGCCTAACCCTAAACCTATCACTAACACTAACCTTATTCTTACCTAACCCTAACCCTAACCCTAGCCCTTATCCTAAACTTAAAACCAGACACTACCTTAGGTCTAACCCAAACCATTACCCTAACCATTAACATAAACGTCATGATAACCCTAGCCCTAACCCTAAAACTACTCTAAGCCTAACTCTTAACCTAACTCTAGACCTAACCATAAACCTAACCCTTGCCATAGTCTTAACCCTAGCTGAAACTCTAACAATAATGCTAAGCTTAACACTAATCCTAGCCCTAATTCTAAACCTAACCCTATCCCTAACCTGACATCTAAACCTGTCCATTACCTTCACCCTAATGATAACCATAATCCTAACCCTAGACCTAATCCTAAACCTAACCCAATTCTTAGCACTAACTCTAGCTCAAACCCTAACCCATACCCTAAACCTAACAATAGACTTTACCCTATCCCTAATACTAACTCTAGCCCTAATCCTATACATAACCCTAGTCCTAACACTAGCTTTAACTCTATCCATTACCCTAATGATAACCATAAAACTAATGCTAACCCTAGGCCTAACCCTAAGCCTATCCATTACCCTAAACCTAACCTGAGCCCTAAACCAAACCTGAAGCCTAAAACAAACCTTATCTATTACCATGACCCTAACCCAAACCTAATGCTAATTTGAGCCATAACCCTAAACCTCAACCTAACCCAAACCCAAAACCTGACTCTGACTATTACTCTACCCCTAGCTCTCAAATTGAACCTCACCCTAAACTAACTCTGACACTAGACCTAGCCATAAAACTTACCTGAAAACTATCCTTAACCATAAACCTAGACCTGATATTAGCACTAGCCCTAATTCTTGCATTAACCCTAACACAAATTCTAGCCTTCATCCTATCCCTAAACTTAGACTTGATCCTAACTGGAACCCTAACTCTAGCCCTATCCCTAATTTTATCTCTCGCGCTAGTTCTTATCCATGCTATAATCCCACACCTTCCTCAAAATTTAACCCTAACTCTAACACTAGACTTATCACTTTCACTAATCTTAGACCTGATCCTAGCCCTAATTTAGTTATAACCCTACCACTAGCACTAAGACTAACTCTAACTCTCTCACTAACCCTATTCTTAGATCTAACCCTATCTCATACTATAACCCTAACACTTGCCCAAACCTTAGCCCTAACACTAGCCCTAGCCCTAACCCTAGAACTAAACATAACTCTAAGTCCAATCATAACCCTAAGCCTAAACCTCACACTAACACTAGCCCTAACACTAACACTAATTCTAAAACTAGCCCTAATCTAGTTTAATCCCCCCCAAAAAAAATACCGAGCCATTGTCCTAACTGTAACCCATAACCTAAACCAAAACCTAACCCTACACCTAGCCCTAACCATAGCCCTAATTCCACTCCTAACCTAACCTTAAAACTAACCTTGAGCCTGACTCTGACCTTACACTAACCCTAGCTTTAACATCACCCTAAAAGTACACCTAAAAATAAAACTAGAACTGGCCCTAACCGTAGCCCTAAAAGTAGCCCTAATCATAACTCTAGTTCTTACGTTAGCCATAGCCCTAATCCTAGCCCTAAATTAAAACAAAACCTCAACCTAAACTGAGCCGTACACCTTGTTGTAACTGTAACACTAAAGCTAGCCCTAACTATTATCCTAATCCTAAACCTAACCCTAAAACTGGCCCTAACCCTAAACCTAACCATAGACATAAACCTAACCATAATCCTATCCCTAACTCTATCTCTAACCCTATCCATTACCCTAAACATAACCCTAACCCTAATGCTAACCCTAGCCTTAAACTTAACCTAATCCTAAACCTAGACCTGACACTAACCCTAACCGTCGCCCTAGTCCTAACCATAGCTCGAACCCTAACACTTACCCTAAACTTAACCTTAACACTAACCCTAGGCCTAACCCTAATCCTAACCCTAGCTTTAATCCTAATCATAACCCTGCACCTAAACCTATCCATTACCCTAAACATAAGCCTAAACCAAACATAGCTCTGAACATAGCTCTAACCACCACCAATTACCCTAACCCTAACTATAATCGTCATGATAACACTATCCCTAAACCTAAACCTACTCTAACCCTAACTGTAAATTTAACCTTAGTCCTAACCCTAAACCTACTCTAACCCTAACTGTAAAACCTAACCCTAGACCTAACTGTAAACCAAACCCTTGCCATAGTCCTAATCCTAGCTCAAACCCTAAGATTTATGCTAAACCTAAAAATTAACCTAGTCCTAAACCTAAATCCAATCTTATCCGTTTAGGCCTAACCTTAAACATATTGCTAACACTAACCCAAACTCTGAACAAGACACTGACTCTAATAACACACCTAGCTCTAAACCTGTCCCTTACCCTAAACATAACCCTTAAACTAGACCTAGCCATAGAACTAACCCTAACAGTATCCCTAAACACAACCCTAGACCTCAGATTAGCACTCTACCTAATTCTTGCCTTAAACCTAACACAAGACTGAGCCCTCATCCTAGCCCTAAAATTAGCCTTTATCCTATCCCGAACCCTATCCATAGCCCAAACCCTAATTTCAACCCTTGCCCTAGTTATGAACCTAGGTATAACCTCATCCCTTCCCCTAACCCTAACGCTAACCCTAACACTGTCACTAACAATAACCCTCACCCTAAACCTAGGCCTAATCCTAACACTAACCATAGCTCTAATCCTAGGCCTAATTTATTGCTAACTGTAACCCTAACTCTAACCCTAGCCCTAAGACTAACCCCAACTCTAGCCCTAGACCTATTTCTAGTACCAACCTTATCTATTGCCTAACCCTAATACTAGCTCTAACCTTAGACCTAACCCAAGCCCTTGTCCTAAACCTAGAACTAAACCTAAATCTAAACATAACCCTAACTTTAAACCTAAACCTCACAATAACACTAGCCCTCACCCTAATTCTAATTTGAACTAGCCATAACCCACAAACAAAACAGATATAGCCCTAATACTAACCCTTAACCTAAACCAAATCTTAATGCTACACCTATTTCTAATCTTATCATTAAAATTAGTACTGACCCTGACTCTGACCCTAAAACTAACCCTACTCTGAACATCACTCTAACACTAAACTTAACCCAAACACTAGACGTAGCCCTAATCCTAACCCTAAAAATATCTCTAAACTTAAACCTTATTCTTAAATTAGACATAGCCCTAACCCTAAAACAAAATCTAGTGCTAATCTAAGCTTCAACCCTAGCTTTAACCCTAACCCTAACCCTTACCTTAACCCAAACACTAAGCCAAAACCTAGCTCTAAACCTATTCCTTACCCTAAGCCAAACTCTCACCCTAATGCTACCCTAGTTCTAACCCTAATCCTTAGCTTACACCAAACCCTAAATATATTACTAGTCCTAACCCTAGCCCTCATTCTATCTCTAACACTAACCCAAAGCCTAAGCCTAGCCCTTACCCTTATTCTGACCCTAAATCTAACCCTAGGTCAAAGCCTGACCTTAACACTAAACCGAACCCAAACACTAGCCCTACCAGTAAACTTATACCTAAACCTAACCATAACACTAGCACTAGACCTAAACTTAATCCTAAATATAGACATAACTCTAGCCCTAGTCCTAAACAAAAACGTAGCCCTAGCCCTAAAATAACCATTAACCTAACGCAAAGCAAAGACTACCCCTAGCCGTAGACCTTACCGTAATTCTAATTCTCACCCTAATAATAAACCCAATGCTAATCCGAACACTGACGCTTACCCTAACACAAACCCTATCTCTAAAACTTATCCTAACCCAAAATGTAAACCTAACACTAGACATATTTATAACCCTAACCCAAAAAAACTAGCCATAACCATAACCCTAGCTCTTACATTACTCATAGCCCTAACACTAGCCATAAACCTCACACAAAACCTAGCCCTAATAGAAGCCCTAAACCTAGACCTAAGCATAACCTTAAACCTAATCCTAGCCTAGACCCTAAACCTAATGCTTGCCTTAGCCCTAACCCTAGCTCAAAATCTAACACTTATTCTAAATATCACCCTAGCTCTAACCCGAACCCTGCCTCTAATCCTAACTGTAACCATAGCCCAAATCCTAGCTCTAACTTTATCCATTACCTGAAACATAACCTTAAACCTAATGATAACCCTAGCCCTAATGCTCACCCTAACCCTAACCCTAACCCTAATCGTATCCATGATTCTAATCCTAACACTTGCCCTAGCCCTAATCCTAGCTCAAACTCTAACAATTAACCAAACCTAACCCTAACATTAACCCTAGGAGTAACCCAAACCTTAGCCCTAATTCTAACCTTAACCTAAGCCCTAACACTAGCATTAAACCTATCCATTACTCTAAACATAAGTCTAAATAAAATGTTAACCCTAGGTCTAACCCTAACCCTATCCCTAACACTAACCCTATACATTACTCTAAACTTAACCTGAACTGTAAACCTAACTTTATCCATTACTCTAACCCTAACCCATACCCTAATGCTAATTTGAGCCCTAACCTTAAACCTTAACCCAAACCAAACCCTAACCCAGACACTGACCCTAATAATAACCTAGCTACATACCTAACCCCTACCCTAAACCTAAACCTTACACTAGACCTAGAAACCCTCAAGTGAGCACTAAACCTAGACTTAATCCTAACCCGAACCCTAACCCTAGCCCTATCCATAAATATAACCCTCACCCTAGCACTAAACCTAGCTATATAACCCCTCCCTTACCCTAAAACAAACCCTAACCCTAGCCCTAACCATAGGCCTAAACCAAACATTTTTCATAGCATTAATCCTACCCTATTTACAACCTAAACTTAAAATTACTCCTAACCCTAGCCCTAAGACTAACTGTAACTCACACCCTAGCCCTATTTCTATTTATAACCCTATAAATTACTGCAACAGGCACAATAGACCTAATCCGAGCCTTAACCCTAGCCAGAGCCCTAGCCCTAAATCTAACCATAACTCTAAAACTAACCCTAAACTTAAGCCTAAACCTGATTCTACCACTAGCTCTAACACTATTACTAATCCAAGAACTAGCCCTAATCCAAGCCCTAGCCCTAAAACAAAACTGAGCCATTGCTCTAAACCTAAACCTTAACCTAAACCATACCCTAACCCGTAACTAGCCATAACCCGAGCTCTAATTCGAATCCTAGCCCTTAAACTAACCCTTATGCTGACTCATTTTCAAACACAAACTCGGCTCTAAATATCATCCTAACCCTAAAACTAATGCTAACACTAGACCTAGCCAAAATCCTAACCCTAAAACTAACCGTAATCATAACCCTAGTTCTTACATTGGCCTTAGCCAAACCCTAGCCCTAACTCTAACACAAAAATAGCCCTAATCCTGAGCCCTAACACTAGATTTAACCCTGACCTTAATCTTAAAACTAGCCCTAAACCTAACCTTAATCCTAGCTCTAACCCTAGCTTTAATTCTATCCATTATCCTAAGCCAAACCCTATTAATAATGCTAACTCTAGTCCTAATCTTAATCCTTAGCCAAACCCAAACAATAACCCTTTTACTAGTCCTAACACTAGCCCTCTTTCTAGATCTAACCCTAACCAAAAACCTCACCCTAACCTTCACCCTTATTCTGACCCTAACATTAACTATAGGTCTAAACCTGACCCTAAACCAAAACCAAAACCTGAATCTAGCCCTACCAGTAAACTTATACCTAAACCTAACCCTAACACTAGCCCTAGACCTAAACCTAAACCAAAATCTAGCTATTACTGTAACCCTTGACCGAAACAAAAACTTAGTGCTAGCCCTAAAAATAACCCTTAACCAAACACTAACCCTACCACTAGACCTAACCCTAGTCCTATTCTGGCTTTCACCCTAACCCTTACTTTAACCTGAACACTTGCCCTGACACTAACATTAAACCTAGCTCTAAAACTGACCCTAACCAAAAACCTTAATCTAACACAAGACCTAGCCGTAAACTTAACAATAAACCTAGCTCTAATCAGAACCCTAGATTTACATTACACATAGCACTAACCCTTGGCCTAAACCTAACACAAAACTTAAATAACCCTAACCCTAATCGAGTCCTAAACCTACCCTGAGCATAACCCTCACCCTAAACCCAACCCTAGTCCTAACCCTAACACTAACCCTCAATTTAGTCCTAACCCTCAAAGCCTAACCCTTAGCCTAAACATAACCCTAGCACTATCCCTAACCATAACCCTAACCGTAGCCCTAATCCTAACCTTAACACTAGACCTAACACTAGCTCTAAACCTATTTTTAGAGTAATTTAGCCATTACGCTAAATCTAAACCTAATCCTAATGATAACCCTATCCCTAACCCTAACAGAAACCCTAACCAAAACCATAAACCTAAAACCTAGACCTAACTATAAACCTTGCCATAGCCTTAACCCTATTTCAAACACTATCTCTTACCCTAAAACCAACAATAAACCTAGCCCTAAAACTAAACTTAAACCTAAAACTAACCTTAACCATAAAGCTAACCTTACATCTAACCCAATCTATTACACTAAAACTAAACCTAAACCTAATGAAAACTCTAGCCCTAAACCTAAACCTAACCATGACCATAACACTAAACCTAACCATTGTCCCAGACCTAACCATAGCTCAAACCTAACATTTACCCTGAATCTAAATCTAACACTACTGTAAGCTAGGGTTAATAGACCTAACCCACCTAACATAACTCTAGCCCTAATCCTAACCTAACCATATCCATAACCATATCTCTAACCCTATATATTATCCTTATGATAACTCTAATCCTAATGCTAATCCTAGGCATAACCATAATTCTATTGCTAACCCTAAAGCTCTCCATTGCCTATACCAACCCTGAAACCTAAACCTAACCCAATCAATTTCCCGAACCCTAACACTAATGCTCATTTGAGCCCTATCCATAAACATCAACCTAAAACGAACCCTAACCCTTATCCTGACCCTAAAAATACACCTAGCTATAAACCTGACCCTTACCCTAAACCTAACACTTACACTAGACATAGATACAAACCTAACCCAAAATCTACCCCAAACTGTAACACTAGACATGACATTAGCCCTAGCTCTCATTCTACACCTAAACCTACAACAAACCCTATCCCTCATCCTAGCCCTAAACTTAGCCTTAATCATAACCCTAACCCTAACCCTAGCCCTAACCCCAATTCTAACCATCAACCTATCTCTAAACCTAGCTATAACACCATACCTTTTCCTAAAATTAACTATAACCCTAGCCCTAACACTAGCCCTAAGCTGAACACTAACTCTAGCCCTAATCCTAGACCTAACTTAGCCAGATCTGTAAAACTAACCAAAACCCTGGGCCTAAGACTAACTCTAACTCTCACCCTAGCCCTAGACCTAGTTCATCCCTATCTGTTACTGTAACCATAACCCAAGCCCTAAGCTTTGCCCTAAGTTAAGACATAGCCCTAATCCTATATCTAACACTAAATCCAAATCTAACCCTAACACAAAGCCTAAGCTTAACACTAACACTAGCCCTAACCCTAATGCTAATCTTATAATTAACCCAAACCCAGAACCTAAGACTAAAACAAAATTGAGCAACAGCCCTAACCCTAAACCTTAACATAACTCAAAACCTAACACTACACCTAGACGTAACCCTAGCCCTAATTTGAGTCCTAACTCTAACCTTAAAACTTACCCTGACCCTGACTCATATCCTAAAACTGACCCTAGCTCTAAAGACCACCCAAACTTAAAACAAAACCTAACAGTAACCCTAGCCCTAATTCAAGTCATAACCCTAACATAAAGCTAACCCTGACACTGACTGATATCCTAACAGTCACCCTAGATCTAAATGCAGCCCTCCCCTCAAACCAAACACTAATAGTAATCCTAGCCCTTATTTGAGTCCTAACCCTAACACTAAAACTAACCCCGATGCTCATATACTAACAATAACCCTAGCTCTAAATATTACCCTAACCTTAAACCTAAACTTAACACTAGACCTACCCCTAACCCTAACCCTAAAACTAACCCTAATTGTAAACCTGGCTCTTACATTACCCAATGCCCAAATATAGGCCTAACCCTAACACAAAAACTAGCCCTAATCCGATCTCTAAACTTATATTTAACCCTAAACCTAACCCTAACTCTAGCATTAACCCTAGCTCTAAGGCTATCCCTTAACCTAAGAAAAACACTAACCCTAATGGTTAACCGAGACCTATCCCTAAACCTTAGGCTAACCAAAACCCTAACCCTATTAATAGTCCTAAACCTAGCCCTCATTCTAGCTCTAACCCTATAGCAAAACCTAATGCTAACCCTGACCCTTGTTCTGACCTTAACACTAACCCTAGGTTTAAAACTGACCCTAACCCTACACCAAACCCTAACACTAGCCTATACCTAAACCAAATCCTAAATCTAGCGTTAACACTAGCCCTAACAATAATCTTTAACCTAACTCAAACACTAACCCTAACCCTACACCTAAACACAGTCCTTATTCTGGCTGTAACCCTAACACTAACTCTAATCCAAATACTGACCCTGAATTTAGAGTAAACATATCTCTAAATCTGACTCTATGTGAAAATGTAAACCAAACACTAGAACTAGCCATAACCCTAACCCTACAGCTAGCCCTCAACATAACCCTAGCTCTTACATTACCCATAGCCCTAACCCTAGGCCTAAAGCTAACACAAAACCTAGAGCTAATCCTAGGCCTAAATCAAGCCTTAAGCATAACCCTAACCCTAACCCTAGCTTTAACCCTAACTTAACCCTTGCCTTAGTCCTAATCCTAGATCAAAGCCTAAACATTACTCTAAACATAAAACTACACCTATCCCTCAATCTAACTCTAACCCTAGCCCTAATCCGAATTTTAACCCTAGTCCTAAACCTAGCTCTAAACCAACCCATTACTCTAAACCTAAACCTAATCTTATTGATAATCCTAGGCTTAATGCTAAACCTAAACCTAACTGGAAAACTAAACCTAGACCTAACCCTAAACCTCACACTTGCTACAGACCTAACCCTAGCTGAAACCCTAACCCTTACTATAAACCTAAACATAACCATAGCCCTAACTCTAAGCCTAATCCTCAATCTAACGTTAAACATAGCCCTAAATCTACATCTAATCATATACATTACCCTAACCCTAACCCTATCCCTAATGATGCCTCTAGCCCTAATCCTAACCCTAACCCTATGAGTACTATAATCTTATCCCTATAATTAACCCTAAACCTAAACCTCACCCTAGACCTAACCCTAGCTCAAAACTTAACCCTTATGCTAAACATAAAACTAAGCCTACCCTAGTTTTAACCCTAATCCTAACCCTAATTCAATACCTATTGTTAACCATAAACCTAGCCCTACACTTAGCTCCAATACTATCTATTATACTAAACATAACCCTTACCCTAATGCGAATTCTAGGCCTAACCTTAACCCTATCACTAACCCTAACCCTATAAGTTACCCTAAACCTAATGTTAACTCTAAAAAAAAAACCCTATCATTACCTAACCCATACCCTAGTGCTAATTCAAGACCTAACCCTAAAACCTAACCGCAAATAAACTGTAACACTGAGCCTGACTCTAAATAATCTCCTAGCTCTAAGGATGACTTTTACACTAAGCGTAACCCTTACACGAGACCTAGCCATAACACTAATCATAAAACTATCCCCAACCATAAGCTTAGACCTGACATTAACCATAGCCCTAATCCTAGCCCTAAATCTAACAAAAACCCCAGCCCTTATCCTACCCCTAAACCTAGCCTTAATCCTAACCCTAAACCTAACTTTAGGCCTAACCCAAGAACTAACCCTAGCCCTAATCTTAGCACTAATTTAGTCCTATTCATAACTCTAGCACTAACCCTAGCCCTACGACTAACTCTCTCACCCTAGCCCCATCACTAGTTCTAACCATATCCCTTATTGGAACCCTAATCCTAGACCTAAACCCAGTCCTAACCCTAGCCCTACCATTAGCTCTAGCCCTCACATAGATCTAATTTTAACTCTAAATCAAACACTAACCCTAAGCCTAAGCCTAACCCTAACCCTAACTCTTAAAACAAAAACCGAGCCATAGTCCTAACCCTAACCCTTAACCTAAACCAACCCTTAACCCTTACCTTAACCTTAGTTCTAATTCTAGTTTTAAGCTGAAAATTAGAACTAACACTGACCCTGACTCTGACCATAATGCTAAACCTTGTCTAAACATCACCGTTACCCTAACCCTAAACCTAACACTAGACTTACCACTAACCCTAAACCTAAATTTAACACTAATTTTAACCCTGGTACTTACATTAGCCTTACCCCTAACCCTAGCTCTAGCTTAACTGAAAACCAAGCCCTAATCCAAGCTTTAACCCGAGCTTTATCCCTAACCCTTATCCTAACCCTAGTCATAATCAAAACCATAACCCTAACCCTAACATTATCTCTAAACCTATCCATTGTCTTAACCATGACTCTAGGCCTAAACCTGACCCTACCCCTAATCCTAAACCTATGCACTATTCTAAACCAAACCTTTACCCTAAACCTCATCCTATCATTACACTAACACTAACCAAAACGCTAATTCGAGCCTAACTTTAAAACTTAACCTATCCCAAACTTCTAACCCAGACCTTGACCCTAATAATACCCCTAGCTCTAAACCTGAACCTAACCCTAAACCTAACCCTTACATTAAATGTAGCCATAAACCTAATCCTAAAACCATCTTTAACCATAACCCTAGATCTGATATTTGCCCTAGCCCTAATCCTGGCCCTACTACTAAAATAAACCGTAGCCCTCATCCTAGCCTTAAACCTAGCCTTAATCATTACCCTAACCCTTAACCCTAATTCTAACCTTCACCTTATCTCTAAACCTAGCTATAATGCCATTCCTTACACTAAACTTAACCCTAACCATAACCCTAACTCTAGGCCTAAGGTGAACACTAACCCTAGCCCTAATCCTAGCCCGAATTTAACCCAATCCCTAACCCTAACCCTAACCCTAGCCCTAAGACTAACTCTAACTCTCACACTAGCCCTATCCATACTTCTAACCCTATCCATTACCGTAATCCTAAACCTAGACCTAATCCTAGCCCTAAACATAGCCATAACAATTGCCAAATCCTTATTCCTAGTCCTAACCCTAGATCTAACCCTAACTCTAAATCTAGCCCTAACCCTAAGGCTAATCATAAAACTAGCCATAACACTAATCCTTGCAGTAAAACAAAACCAAGCAATACCCCTAACCCTAAACCTTAACTTAAACCAAACTTTAACACTACACCTAGACCTAACCCTAGCCCTAATTCGAGTCCTAATCTTAACCTTAATACTAACCCTAACTCTGACTCATATCCTAACACTCACCCTAGCTCTAAACACCACCCTAACCTTAAACTGAACCCTTATAGTAACCCTAGACTTAATTCGAGTCCTAAAGCTAAACCTGACCCTGACTATTAACCTAACACTAGCACTAGCTCTAAATTTTACCATAACCTTAAACCTAATTCTAACACTAGAGGTTTAACCCCTAACCATAAACCTAAAGCTAACCCTAAAACCATAGTTCTTTCATTAACCATTGCTCTAACCCTCGCCATAACCCTAACACAAAAACTAGCCCTAATCTTAGCCCTAAACCTAGCTTTAACCAGAACCCTATTGCTAAAGCTAGCTCTAACCCTATCCCTTACCCTATGCCAGATGTTAAACCTAATGATAATCCTAATCCTAATTCTATTCCATTACCTAACCCAAATCATAACCCTATTAGTTGTCCCAACCCTAGTCCTCATTCTAGATCTAACCATAACCCAAACCCTAACCCTAACCCTGAACCTTATTCTGACTCTAACACTAATCATAGGTCTAAACCTGAACCTAACCCTAAACTGAACCCTAACACTAGCCCTACTGGTAACCTTACACCTAAACCTAACCCTAACACTAGCTCTAGACCTAAACCTAATCCTTATCTATCCACAATCTAGCCCTAGACCCAAAGAAAAACCTAGCCCTAGCCCTAATAATAACCCTTAGCCTAAAGCCAAAACTAACCCTTCCCCTAGTCTTAACCCTAGTCCTAATTCTGGCTTTCACATTAACCATAACCCTAAACTGAACACTGACCCTGACACTAGCTTTAAAAATCATCCTAAACCGATACCTAACCCTAAAACTATACTTAGCTCTAACATTAACCCTAAAACTAGCCCTAATCATAACAAAGTTCTTACATTTGCCATAGCCCTACCTATTGCAAAACCTAGCCCTAACCCAAGCCCTACCCTAGATTTAAACCTAAAGCTAACAATAACACTAACCTTAGTCCTAACTCTAAACCTAGGCCTAACCCTACACTTAATTCTAAGCATAATACTAGCCCTATCACTAGCTCTAATCCTATCCATTACCCTAATGATAACCTAAACGCTCCTGCTAACCCTAGGCCGAACCCTAATGCTATCATTAACCTTAACCGTATCCCTTACCCTATACTTAAACTGAACTCTAAACCTAAAACTATGATTAACCTATTCCTAACCATAATGATAACTCAAACCTTAACCCCAAGCCTTAATCTAATAAAAATTCTAACCTGAACCTGACCCTAATAATACCCATAGCTCTAAACCTGACCCTAACAAGAATCCTGACCCTTAAAATAGACCTAGCTATAAACCTAACCCTAAAACTCTCCCTAACTGTAACCCTAGACTTGAAATTAGCCCTAGCTCTAGTCCTAGTCATAATCCTAAAACAAACCTTAGCCCACATTCTAGCCATAAATCTTACCTTAATCATAAACCTATCCCTAACCATAACCCTAAATCTAATCTTCACCCTAGTCCTAAAATTAGCTATAATCCCATTCCTTAACCTAACCCTAACCATAACCCTAACCCTAACACTAACCCTAGCCCTAAAATTACGCCTTACCCTAACACTAACCCTAGTTTTAATCCCAGCCCTAATTTAGCCCTATTCTTATCCAACCCTAACCCTAGCCCTAAGACTAACTCAAACTCTTGCCCTAGGCTTACACCTAGTTCTAAACCTATCCCTTACCATCACCCTATACCTAACCCTAAACTTAGCCCTAATCCTAGCCCTATCCTTACCCCTAGCTCAAAGCCTAGATATAAACCTAAGTCTAAATCTAATCCTAAACCTAAGCCTAAACTTCACACTAACATTAGCCCTAATGCTAAAACTAGCCCTAACTCTACTCCTAGCCCTAAAACAAAACCAAATCATAACACTAACCCTACACCTAGCCCTAATCCTATCTCTAATTCTAGTCCTAATCCTAACCTGAAAACTAATCTGGATTCTGACTCTGACCTTAATATTAAACCTAGCTCTAAAAATCATCGTAACTGTAAATTTAAACCTAACACTAGACATAGCCCTATCCCTGAGTGTATCTTAGCTCTAATCATAACGCTACTTTGTACGTTAGCCGTAGCCTTAAACCTAGCCCTAATCTAACCCCAAACCTAGCCTTCATCCGAGACCTAAACCTAGTTCATTTAATATTTATTTTTTTTAGTTTTCAGTGGACACAACATCTTTATTTTATTGGTATGTGGTGCTGAGGATCAAATTCAGCGTCCTGTGTATGACAGGTGAGAACGCTACTTCTTGAGCCACATCCCCAGCCACTAAACCTAGCTTCAACCCCAAATGTAAATCTAACCCTATCCCCAAAAGCTCTATACCTAACATAACCCTACCCCTAATCTTAGGTCTAACCCTATCTATTACAATAATATAACCCATTATGCTAAACCTAGACCTAACCATAACCCTATCCATTACACTAAACCACACCTAAACCCTATCCATAACACAAACAAAAGCCCTAATCCTATACATAAGCCACCCCTTATCTTAGGTCTAACCCTACCTATTACCCTAATGATAACCCTTATGCTAACACTAGGCCTAACAATAACCCTATCCATTACACTAAACCACACCTAAACCCTAAAACCTAACCCTTTCATTACCTTAACCCAAAACCCTAATGAGAATTCAACCTCTAAACCTAAACCTAACCCAAACCCTCAACTTGATCCTGACCCTAATAATAACCCTACCTCTAAAATTGACCTTAGTATACACCTAACACCTACACTGGACCCAGACATAAATCTAACACTAAATCTATACCTAACTGTAACCCTAGAACTGACATTAGCCCTAGCCCTATTACTAGCCCTAACCCTAACACAAACATTAGCCCTCATCCTAGTCCTGAACCTAGCTTTAATCATAACCCCAAACCTAACCCTAGTCCTAATCCTAATACTAAACCTTGCCCTAGACTTCAATCTAGCTATAACCCAATACCTTACCCTAAACGTAATCCTAACTCTAACCCTAACCCAAGGCCTAAACCTAACACTAACACTAGCCCTAATTTTGCCCTATCCCTAACCCTAACAATAACCATAAGCCTAGCCCTAAGACTAACTCTAACTCTCATACTAGCCATATCACTAGTTTTAATCCTATCCCTTACCATAATCCTAAACCTAACCCAAACCTTAGTTCTAACCCTTGCCCTATCCTTAGCCCTAGCCCTAACCTTAGATAAAAATCTAACTCTAATTCTAACCCTAACCCGAAGCCTAAGCTTAAACATTATAAATACATTTATATTTAGAGTCTGTGTCTACAGATGTTGGCTTCAATTATTATTTAGGATATAGTCATTAGTTTCATAAAAGGCATACCATTTCTGGTGGTGTACAGCAAACTGAGGGTCAGGGATAGGATGCTATGTTAAGGGGGAAATGAATGAGGATATGTAATTAATCTTCACAACTTTGCAGGAGAACTCTAATGAATAGACAGGGGGAATTTATGGAAGAATGTATAAATTCAAACTCCTTATCTGTATTCATAAAATTACCTTATGTATAAATAGTAAATTTAGGAGGCTGAAAGTGTGATAGAGGGAGAAAGAAAAAAAGAAGAAAAAATAACAAGGAAAGAAAGAAAGAGAGGGAGAAAGAAAATAAGAGCAAATAAAAAGGTAGTGAGGTATGTCCTATGCAATTCGTCTATATTATACAATTCTAGTGATTCAGTTCTTAAAGTCAAATTTTATGGAATGTTCTTGGTTTCACATATGTTGAGGTTGTGAGGACCAGAGGGGGAAGGGTAGAGGAGAATGGATGAGAAGAGTGAAAAAAGAAAATTAAGAAAGAAAAAAAAGGCTCTCAGCACTCTGTTTTCTTTTCTTGCAGTAGGTGGAGTTGTCTATTCCTAGCTTGAGTCTCTGTGCTCAGAGTGGTACAGGTAGCCAGGGGCCAAGGTCTTGAGCTTCTACCTGGAGCCTCCCTACTCTTAGTCTCTGAATTGGAAACCAGGTGCCTGTAGAGTTGCTGTTCTATATTGATAGGTACACCCCTCAAAAGCTTGTGAGAAAAAATCTTGAGTTATCACAGCTGGAGGTAGGGGAGTTGGAAACTGGGTGCCTGATAAGCTGCAGAACCAAGCTGGTAGCCATGACCACTGATAGATGGTGAGTAAGATTTTCCAAGATGGATTCCATCTATTACCCATGTATGGTGTTTGATGAGGTGGGTGGTTCTGGCATGACCTTGTGCTGTGTCAGGGGCTCAGTCTGGTGACCCACAAGCAAAGCCTCTGTGTTCTGTGCTGCCTTCTCTCTGTGCAGAGAGTGCCTGTGCAGCTGAGACTGCTATCGGCACCCAGAGAAACTGCGAAGCCGAGCCTTCCATCTGCACTGAGAGCACCCATGTGGCCCTAGTTTTCTTCAAATTTCTATAACACTGGGCAGGATTCTTCGTTTTCTTGGCCTTACCATGCTCCACAGTTTGGGGCCTTGTCGGTTCATTGGTTTGATGTCAGGTACAGTTTGTATTTTAAGGTTTCCCTGCATTATGGCTTATTGATGTGAATGAAAATTGAGCTGGAAATCAAACAGGGTTGGCAGAACGTGCTTGAAACTTCACACAATCAGTTCTCAGTGGGCACTCTCTGGTTTCTTTCTTTTGAAGTTAGGCCAAAGATGAAGCATGCAAAAAAACTGTATCTGAGAGCCCCTAAGGAGAAAACAGAGAAACATGTATGTACTGAAATAAGTCTCCCTATAATTTGATCATATTTCTTTGATACTACACAGTATTCAACTTTTAGCTTGCTCCACTATGCTCCCCAATGTTGAGCCACAGCCTAGCATTTTTCCAGAAGGAGTGGTTGAGATGTGAAGCCAGTGAGCCATTAAGATTATGATAATTAAGCTGTGTATAATTGTTGTGACTGGATAATGCTGGATTGAAACAGGCTGTGTATTCAGTTGTATATAGACCCCTGCTGTCCAGCAATAGGGCAGCTTCTGATGCCTCAGGTGCCTGCTACTTTTGAGTTCTTGTGGAGTTCACAGAGTTCCCGTTGAGTTCCTGATGAGTTCTCATAGAGTTCCAGTTGAGTTTCCATGGACTTCAGTGGAGGGCAGGGAGAGTTTCCGGGGAGAGCACATGGAGTGCTGGAGAGAGTTCAGGCAATAAAATAGTTCCTGTTTGAACCTAAAAGTGCCTCGTGGTGGCTCGGTTATTTTGTGCCCAGCCAGACTGTGGCATTTGGTGGCCCGTACGGGGAACACCTGAAGTTTGGGGGTAAGTGAAATTGCTTGCCCATGAGGGAGGACAAGAGAATGGGTGACCACTTCAAAAAACAATGTGTCCTTGTTTCGATTTGTTTTCTTTTTGTTTCAAGCTGCCTGACCCTAGAACTTTCTCAGGCAATCTGGAGAAAGTGGTTGGCTCAAGGTTTGAAGTTTTTTGCCCTTGAGGAAGAGATAGACATAGACCACAAATGCACATATCAAGAAAATAGAAAAACTGATACAATGATTGTTTGTTCTGTTTTTGTTTCATTTTGCTTTGGTTTTGTTCTGTTATCTTGTTCCATTCCATTATTTCTATAGCAGAAATATGGAATCAGAAATTAGTAAAAAACAAACTAAAAGAGTTTTAAGTAAATTGCTAGAGGAAGGAGGCATCTTAGTATAATCAATAAAAGTTAGGGCATATGTTAAGATGATTCAAAGGTGTAGTCCATGGTTCATTAAAGAGGGGTTATTAAATATATCACAATGGAACATCATGGTGAAGATTTAAAAAGGATACAAAAGGAAAGCCCAGGAACTCTGCCAATTGGCACTTTACCATTATGGACATTGGTACAATCTTGTTTGCTCAGTCAAGGAGAAGATATTGTAGATCAAGTAAAAGAGAAAGTCTCTCGAGTTAGTCAGACAGGGGAAGAAAGTTTAGAGAAGGGAAGGTTATCAGGGGAGAAGTTACAAGGGGAGGTTGATACTAACATCTTTCTATCACCAGAGGGCATATGTATTCAACCAACAGCTCCACCTATGGAGACATCATATGCTGAATGGCCCCGAACCCCCATAGTTGATAGATGGGATCCTGAGACAGGACCTCAAATATTAGCATGCCCTGTATTTGAGCAGGGAGGATGGCAGCGAATTCACCGTGCTCTAGATTTCAAAACAATGAAGCAGCTGAAGGAGGCTGTAACAACTTATGGTCCTCAAGCACACTTCACTGTAAGCATGGTCGAATCCATTACCAACTTGGACATGATGCCAGGCGATTGGACAAGAATGTGCAAATCTATGCCAAATGGAGGACAATATCTGTCATGGAAGGTTGCCAATCAGGAATTTTGCATGGAGATGGCTAGGCAAAATGCAGCAGCTAGTTATCCTCCGCGAAATCTATATATGTTGCTAGGAGAGGGACCTTATGAAGTTCAGCTGCAACAAGTTTGATATGATCCTGCCATATACTCACAAATTGCTTCAGCTGTGATTATGTCATGGAAAACTTTATAGGGGCATGGAAATATACAAGGTCAATTATCTAAGGTAATACAAGGAGCTAATGAACCTTACGCTGAATTTGTAGATAGGCTTATTCAAAGAGCTACTAGAGTTTTTGGGGATACAGAACAAGCAATACCATTAAATAAACAGCTAGCCTATGAACAGGCAAATAAATGGTGCAAGGAGGCCATTAGACTATGGAAACATGAAGTTTTAAACACATATATTAAACTATGTAGAGACATTAATGAACAAGGGCAATTCTTGGCAGCTGCAGTACAACAGGCTTTAGGTGCCAGACCAAAAACATGTACAATTGTGGACAAACAAGACATTTTAGAAGGAGTTTCTCCATAGGAGGAGGGTTTAACAAAACTGGACATGATCATAGGGTTAGAGTACTGGGTATTTTCCCATGATGCCATAGAGGTAGACATTGGGGTAATGAATGCCATTCTCAAACCAACATAGAGAGTACTCCGTTATCAAAAAATGGACAAGGACCATGTGTTTATCCATGATATCATGGAAAAAACCATCGGGCTCCATTGCCAAAAAATAGACATGGGGGCCCAATGCTCCAGGGCCCATGACCACAAATATACGGGGCACTGGAGGAACCCAGCAACACTATCAGGGTAGTGCCCAGGACACATTATCCATTAGATCTCTCATCAGACAAACCAGAGGGAGTGCACAGTTGGACAACTGCACCTCCGCCAGTACAGTACTAACTCCAGAGATGGGAGTTCAAATCATTCCCACAGGGGTAAAAGGACTTCTTCCCCAAGGAAGAGTAGGCTTATTATTATGATGCAGTTCTTCTACTCTAAAAGGATTTATGATAAGTCCTGTGGTAATTGATCCTGATTATGAAGGTAAAATAAAAATTATAGCCAGTTTTCCAAGGGGTATATCAGTAATTTCACCAGGAGATAGAATAGCACAGATATTAATAATACCCACCCCACATGATAAATTTCCCAGCCATACTATAGCAAGAAGTTCCAGGTGATTAACCTTCACAGGTGTAGATTGGGCTATGATTTCTTTCAATTTATATTCTCGCCCCATGCTAAAACTAAATATTCAAGACATGAATTTAATGGGCTACTGGATACAGGTGCAGTCCTTAGGATCATCTCTTGTCAAGAATGGCCAAAACATTGGCCATTACAACAAGCCACTCAAACGCTTAGAGGCCTAGGAGTGGTGACTAATCCCCATAGAAGTGCAATGGTATTAAATTGGAAGGATCCTGAAGGATGTGAAGGAACTATACAGCCATATGTATTGGATCATCTTCCCGTAAATTTATGGAGACAAGATGTCCTAAATCAATTAGGAATAACATTAACAAATAACATCAATTCAAATGCGTCCACTATTATGACTAGACAAGGTTTTAGGAAAGGAAAAAGATTAGGAGAAAAAGGACAATGTATAGTGGCACCAATACAAATAGATCAAGAAATAGATCGACATTGATTGGGTTTTCAGGAGGGGTCACTGAAACAATAAAAAATTACTTGGAAATCAGAAAGACCTATATGGGTTCCTCAGTGGCCCCTGACTAAAGAAAAGATACAAGCAGCCCATGACCTGGTCAAAAAACAATTAGCAGAGGGACATATACAACCTTCCATATCTCCCCATAATACTCTCATTTTTGACATCAAAAAGAAATTTGGTAAATGTAGATTATTGCAAGATTTAAGAGCCATTAATAATGAGATGGTTATTATGGGACTTGCTCAATAGTGGATTTCCCAATTGTGTGCTTTGCCAAAAACCTGGTATGTTTTAGTTAGAGATATTAAAGATTGTTTTTTTTTTTTTTTCAATTCCAATTCATCCTGAGGATAGTCCACGTTTTCCATTTACTATCCCTGCATTGAATCATGAAGGTCCCGATCAGAGATATGAATGGAAAATCCTCCCTCAAGGGATGTTCTAACAGCCCAACTATGTGTCAAATTTATGTTAACAAAGTAATCCAGCCACTTAGAAATCAAAATCCTGAACTACAAATATTTCACTATATGGAAGATATATTATTAGCAATCAAAGATAAAAACACATTGCTAAAATGTTATGCCACACTTACAAATTTATTTTAAAAATATAATCTAGAGATAGCAATAGATAAACTACAATTAAATTTTTCAATTAAATATTTAGGGCTAGGGTTAGGACTATGGTTAGGGTTAGGGCGACTGTTAGATTTAAGATTAGGGTTAAAATATTGTTAGGGTTAGGGTTATGTTTAGGGCTAGTATTTGTGTTAGGGTTATGGCTAGGTTTAGTGTTAGGATTAGTTTTTGGGATATGTTAATGTTAGGGTCAGGGTCAGTGTTCCGGATAGCATTAGGGTTAGGTTTAGAACCATAAATAGGACTAGTGTTAGGTCTAAAAGTAGGGTAAGTGTTTAGTTTAGGTTAAGGGTTATTTTTAGGGCTAGAGCTAGGATTTTGTTTGGGTATAGGGCTAAAATTATAGCTATATTTAGCTATCATATACAAACTAGGGTTATGATTAGGGCTAGTTTTAGGGTTAGGGTTAAGACTAAGTCTAGTGTTAGGATTAATTTATGGTTAGGGTGATGTTTAGAGTTAGGATTAGTGTTAGAATCAGCGTCAGGTTCGTGGTTATTTTTAGAGTTAGGATTAGGCCTTGGTGTAGGTTTATGGTTTGGTTTAGGTTAAGGGTTAGGGTTAGGGATATGCTTGGTTTTGTTTTACGGCTAGGGCTAGGGGTAAGGAAAGTTTTAGGATTAGCATTATTGTTAGGGCTAGTGTTAGAGTTTGTATTAAGATTAAGGTTATAGTTAAATTTAGAGTTAGATTTAAATTTAGAGTTAGGTTTAAATTCAGGTTTGGGCTAGGGCTAAGATTAGAACTAGGGATAGGGCTAGGGCAAGAGTTAGAGTTATTCTTAAGGCTAGGTTTAGGGTTAGGATAAGACAAAATTCGGGTTAGTGCTAGGCTTAGTGTTAGTGTTAGGCCTAGGGTTAAGGCAAGGGTTATGGTTAGTTTAAAGATTATGGTTAGATTTAGGGTTATGGTTAGGTTTAGGGTAAGGGATGGGGTTATAGCTAGGTTTAGGGCTAGAGCGAGGGTTAGAATTAGGGTTAAACCTCAGGTTATGGTTTGGGTTAGGACTAAGGCTAGGTTTAGGGCTAGGATTAGGGCTAGGGCTAATTTCAGGTCCAGCTTTACAGTTAAAGACAGTTTTAGAATTAGGTTAAATGTTGTGTATGGGTTAGGTTTAGGTTTATGGTCAGATTTAGAGCTAAGGGTATTGTTTGGGTCAGGGTAGTGATTAGTGTTTGGAATAGGTTAAGGTTGAAGTTTAGCGCTCAAATTAGCATAGGGTTAGGATTAGTGTAATGATATATATATATATATATATATATATATATATATATATATATATATATATATATATATATATATATGTTTAAGTTTCAAGTTAGGTTTAGGGTAATGGATAGGCTTAGGATTGGGGATATGGTAAGGTTTAGGCCTAGGGTTAGCATTAGGGTTAGGGTTATGGTTAGGGTACTGGACACGGTTAGAGCTAGGGTTAGAGCTAAGATTATGGTTATTCTTAGTGCCAGGTTTAGGGTTAAGGTTAAGGTTAGGGTTAAAACTTGGTTTAGGGCTCAGATTAGGTTAGGTTTTGGGTTAAGTTAGGGCTAGGGTTAGGGTTATGGCTAATGTAAGTACTAGGGTTACAATTATGGCTAGTTTTAGGGTTAGTATTAGGGTTAGGTTCAGGGCTAGGGCTAGGGTTATGTTTAGGGTAATGTTTAAAGCTAGGGTTAGTGTTAGCGTCAGAATCAGGGTTAGATTTAGTTTTAGAGTTCTGCTTAAAACTCGAATTAGGGATATGGTTAGGGCTAGGTGTAGGGTTAGGTTTTGGTTTAGGTTAAGGGTTAGGCTTACTGTTATGGCTTGGATTTGTATTAGGCCTAGGGCTAGAGTTAGGGCTAGTTTTAGAAGTAGAGTTAGGGTTAGGGTTAGGGTTAGTGTTAGGTTTAGGCTTAGGCTTTGCATTAGGGTTAGATTTAGAATTAAGGTTAGATCTAGGGTTAGGGCTAGGTCTAAGGAAATGTCTATGGTGAGGCCTAGGTTTAGTGCTACTTTTAGAGTTCCAGTAAGGGATAGGGTTAGAACAAGTTTTAGGGATAGGGAGAGAGTTAGACTTAATTTTAGGTCTAGGGTTAGAATTAGTTTTAGGGTTACGAATAGGGCTATGGTAGTCTAAGATTAGGGATAGGGTTTTTAAGTTAGGCCTAGGTTTAAGGTTATGGTTATTATTAAGGATTTTTTTAGGGCTCATATGGGCTAGGATTTGTGTTTGGGTTAGAGCTAGGATTATATCTATGGCTAATGTCATGTCTAGGGTTATGGTTATGGAGAGTTTTAGAGTTAGGTTTTGGCTAGGTCTAATTTAAGGATTAGGTTTAGGGTAAGGATTAGGTTAGACCTAGTGGAATTATTAGGGTCAGGGTTGTTTAGGGTTTCTTTTAGGTTTGAGTTTAGGGTTAGTGCTCAAATTATCATTAGTGTTACAGTTAGGTAAATGATAGGGTTAGATTTAGGGTACAGGTTAGGTTTAGGGTAACTGATAGTTTGGGGGTTAGTGATAGGTTTACGGTTAGGCCTAGTATTAGCATTATGAAAGGGTTATGTTTAGGGTAATGAATACAGTTAGAGTTAAGGTTAGGGCTAGGATTATGATTAGCATTAGGTCTTGAGATAGGGTTAGGCCTAGAGTTAGCAATAGTATATGGGTTTTGATTAGGGTAATGTATACAATTATACCTAAGGTTATAGCTCAACTCATTTTAGGATTAGGTCTTCACTTAGTGTTAGGGTATGGGTTAGAACTAGGATTAGGTTTAGTATTAGGTTTAGTGTAAGAGTTAGGTTCTCAGCTATGATTAGGTTTATAGCAAGGTATAGGTTCAGAGTTATGTTTAGGGATAGGATTATAGTTCGTTTAGGGTTAGGTTTAGGGTTAAGGAAATGGTTATAATTAAGTTTAGGGTTAGGGTTAGGGTAATACATACTGTTAGATGTAGATTTAGCGTTAGGGACAGAGATAGATTTAAGTTTATGGTTAGGTCTATGGTTATGTTTAGGTTTATGGTAAGGGTTAGGTTTTCATTTATGTTTAGGGCTATAGCGAGTATTAGTTTAGGGTTCAGTCTAGGGTTAGTTTTCTGTTTAGGGTAAGGATTATGGTTAGGGTTAAGGCTAGGATTACAATTAGGGTTAGGGTTAGGGTTAGGGTAATGGGTTTAGAGCTAAGATTATGGCTAGGGATAAGGTTTGGATTAGGACTAGGTTTAGGGTTAAATTCAGGGATAGTTCTAGGTTTATGTTTATAGTAAGGGTTAGGTTTTGAGCTAGGGTTAGGACTAAGGCGATGGTTAGGTTTAGGTTAGGGCTAGGGTTAGAATTAGGGTTATGCTCAAGGCTAGGTTAAGGCCTAGGATTAGCTCTAGGTTTTGTGTTAGGTTTAGGCCTAGTGTTAAAGCTGTGGGTAATGTAAGAGCTAGGGTTATGATTTGGGCTAGTTTTAGGGTTAGGGTAATGCCAATATCTAGTGTTGGGTTTAGATTTTCAATTAGGGTCAGGTTTAGAATTAGATTTACTTTTAAAGGCAGAGTCAGTGTTTGGGTTAGAATTAAGGTAGGGTTACTGCCAGAATTAGAACTAGGTTTAGGTTTAGGTGTAGGATTAGTGTTTGTCTTAGGATAAGGGTTATTCTTAGGCCTAGGATTAGGTTTTTGTTTAGGTCTAGGGCTAGAGTTAAGGCTAGATTTAGGATTAGGTTTAGGTCCAGGGCTAGTGTTAGGTTTTAGTCTAATGTTAGGGTCAGGTTTAGAACTAGGGTTTGTGTTAGGGTCAGAATAAGGGTCAGGGTTAGCATTCGGGTTTGGGATAGGATTAGAGCTAGAATGAGGGCTAGGGTCAGGACTATTATTAAGTTTAGGATTTTTGTTAGCCTAAGGATTAGGCGTAGGTCTAGGGCTACCATTAGGGTTAGGGTTATTCATAGGGTAAAGATACCCTTAGATCTAGGATCAGGGGTAGAGTTAGGGTTAGGGTTCAATCTAGGTTTAGCACTTGGATTAGGGCTAGTTTAGGTGTTAGGGTTAGGGCTAATGTTAGGGCAATGGCTAATGTAAGAACTAGGGTTAGAATGAGGGTTAGTTTTTGGGTTAGGGTTAGGGGTAGGTCTAGTGTTAGGGTTAAATTTAAGTTTAGGTTGATATTTAGAGCTAGGATTAGTGTTAAGATATGAGTCAGTTTCAGGGTTAGGGTTAGGACTAGAATTAAGAATAGGGTTACTTTTAGGTTTCATTTTAAGTTCAGGAGGGTGTTTAGAGCTAGGGTGAGTGTTAGGAAATGAGTCAGGGTCACGGTTAGATTTAAGGTAAGGGTTAAGACTCGAATTAAGGCTATGCCTAGGTCTAGGTGTAGTGTTAGGGTTTGGTTTAAGTTAAGGTTTAGGGTTAGGTCTATTGCTCAGTTTGTTTTACTGCTTGGGTTAGGGTTAGGGCTAGTTTTATGATAAGAATTAGGGTTAGGGATAGTTTTAGTGGTAGGCTTAGCCTTAGGGATAGGGTTAGATTTAGAATTAGGGATAGATCTAGGGTTAGGGCTAGGACTAAAGATAAGACAAGGGGTTAGGGCTTTGTTAAGCCTAGGGTTAGTGTTACTGTAATGTATAGGGTTAGAACTAAGAATAAGGCTATTGTGATAATTAGATTTAGTATTAAGGCTAGGGTTAGGGTTAGATTTATCTATAAGTTTATCTGTAGGGCTAGTGTTAGGGTTTGCTCTAGGGTTATGGTCAGCTTTAGACTTAGGGTTTGTGTTAGAGTCAGAATAAGGGTCAGGATTAGCATTAGGGTTTGGGATAGGATTATACCTAGAATGAGGGCTAGGGTCAGGACTATTAATATTGTTAGGATTTTTGTAAGCCTAAGAATTAGGGATAGGTCTATGGTTACCATTAAGATTAGGGTTTCACTTAGGTAAAGGATAGGTTAAAGCTAGCATTAGGGCTAGGGTTAAGGTTAGGGTTAAAGCTAGGTTTAGTGCTCAGATTAGAGCTATTTTTTTTGGTTAGAGTTAGGGTAAGGGTTAGAGCAATTGCTAATGTAAGAACTAGGGTTACAATTATGATTAGATTTAGGGTTAGGGTTAGGGTAGTTCTAGTGTTAGGGTTAAGTTTAAGGTTAGGGTGATAATTAGAGCTATGGTTAGTGTTAGGGTATGAGTCAGGTTCAGGGTTAGGGTTAGGACTCAAATAAAGGGTAGGGTTACTGGTACGTTTTTGTTTAAGATTAGGATGGTGTTTAGAGCTAGGGTGAGTTTAAGATATTAGTCAGGGTCAGGGTTAGTTTTAAGGTTAGTCTTAGGACTACAATTAAGGCTAGGGTTAGGTCTATGTGTAGTGTTAGTGTTTGGTTTAAGTTAAGGTTTAGGGTTAGGGATCTTGCTCGGTTTTGCTTTACTGCTATTGCTAGGGTTAGGGTTATTTTTAAAATTAGCATTAGGGTTAGGGTTAGTGTTAGTGTTAGGCTTAGGCTTAGGGTTAAGGATATATTTACATTTAGATTTAGGGTTAGGGTTAGGGTTAGGGTTAGGTTTAGGGTTAGGACTAAGGATAGGGCTAGGGTTAGGGCTAGGATTAGGGTTATTTAAGAGATAGGGTTAAAACTAGCAATAGGGCTAGAGTATAAATTAGAATTAGTCTTTGAGCTAAAGTTAGAGTTAGGGTTAGTGATAGGGCTAGAATTAGGGCTAGGATTAGGGTTAGTGTTAGTGTTAGTGTTAAGCTTAAGCATAGAGTTAGGGTTAGATGTAGAATTAAGTTTACGGAAAGGGATGGTGTTATAGCTAGGTTGAGAGGTAGGGTGATGTTTAGAATTATGGTTAGGGCTATGGTTAGGTTTAGGGTATTGATTAACCTTAGGTTTAGGGAAATATAAGGGCTAGGGTTTGTTTTACGGTTAGGCCTAGGATTAGAAGTATGGCTAATTTCAGGTCTAAAATTACATTTAAAGATAGTTTTAGATTTATGATTATGGCTACATCTAGTGTAAGGTTTAGGTTATGGTCAAATTTAGGGATAGGTCTATTATTAATGTCAAGGTCTCTGTTAGGATTTGGGATAGGTTAATGCTTAAAGTTAGGAATAGAATTAGATATAGGGTTAGGGTTAGGATAATGTTAGGCTTAATATTAGGATTCATGTTAAATTTAGTGAAATGGATAGGGATAGGTTTATAAATAAGGTTAGGTTTAGGCCTAGGGTTAGCATTAGGGTTAGGGTTAGGGTTATTATAATGGATAGAGTTAGATGAAGGGTTAGGGCTAGGCTTATGGTTATGATTAGGGCTAGGGTTAGGGTTAGGTTTAAAGCTCGGGTTAGGGCTCAGATTAGAGCTAGGTTTTGAGTTAAGTTAGTTCTAGGTTTAGGGTTATGGCTAATGTAAGCACGAAGGCTAGGATTAGAGCTAATTTTTGAGTTGAGATTAGGGCTTGGTTTAGTGTATGTGTGAGGTTTAAGGTTAGGGTGATGTTTAGAGCTAGGTTTAGTGTTAGTGTCAGAGTCAGGGTCAGGGTTAGTTTTAGGGTTTGACTTAAACTCAAATTAGGGCTAGGGTTAGGGGTAGTGTTAGTGTTAGTGTTAAGCTTAAGCATAGAGTTAGGGTTAGATGTAGAATTAAGTTTACGGAAAGGGATGGTGTTATAGCTAGGTTGAGAGGTAGGGTGATGTTTAGAATTATGGTTAGGGCTATGGTTAGGTTTAGGGTATTGATTAACCTTAGGTTTAGGGAAATATAAGAGCTAGGGTTTGTTTTACGGTTAGGCCTAGGATTAGAAGTATGGCTAATTTCAGGTCTAAAATTACATTTAAAGATAGTTTTAGATTTATGATTATGGCTACATCTAGTGTAAGGTTTAGGTTATGGTCAAATTTAGGGATAGGTCTATTATTAATGTCAAGGTCTCTGTTAGGATTTGGGATAGGTTAATGCTTAAAGTTAGGAATAGAATTAGATATAGGGTTAGGGTTAGGATAATGTTAGGCTTAATATTAGGATTCATGTTAAATTTAGTGAAATGGATACGGATAGGTTTATAAATAAGGTTAGGTTTAGGCCTAGGGTTAGCATTAGGGTTAGGGTTAGGGTTATTATAATGGATAGAGTTAGATGAAGGGTTAGGGCTAGGCTTATGGTTATGATTAGGGCTAGGGTTAGGGTTAGGTTTAGGGTTAGGTTTAAAGCTCGGGTTAGGGCTCAGATTAGAGCTAGGTTTTGAGTTAAGTTAGTTCTAGGTTTACGGTTATGGCTAATGTAAGTATGAAGGCTAGGATTAGAGCTAATTTTTGAGTTGAGATTAGGGCTTGGTTTAGTGTATGTGTGAGGTTTAAGGTTAGGGTGATGTTTAGAGCTAGGTTTAGGGTTAGTGTCAGAGTCAGGGTCAGGGTTAGTTTTAGGGTTTGACTTAAACTCAAATTAGGGCTAGGGTTAGGGGTAGGGGTAGGTGTATGGTGTATGGTTAGGGTTTGGTTTAGTTTAAGGGTTAGTGTTAGAGCTATGGCTCGGTTTTGTTTTAGGGCTAGGGCTAGGGTTAGGGATAGTATTAGTATTAGTGTTAGGCTTATAGTTAGTGTAAGGGTTAGGCTTAGGCTTTGGGTTAGGGTTAGATTTAGAGTTAGATTTTGATCTAAGGTTAGTGCCAGGGATATGTATAGAGCAAGGGTTAGGACTAGGTTTAGGGCTTGGTTTAGGGATATGGTAAGTGATAGGGTTAGAAATAGTGATAGGATAGTGTTAGATTTAGAGTTAGTCTTAGGTCTAGGGATAGGGTTAGGAATAGGGCGGAATTAGAGCTAAAATTAGGGCTAGGGTTAGTATTAGAGTTATGGCTAGGGTTAGGGTTAGGATTAAGGCTAGGTAGGGATAGGATAAGGACTGGAATTTTTGTTATGGTTATGGCTAGGATTAGGGATAGGGCTAATGTCAGGTCTAAGGTTAGGGTTGAGAATAGATTAAGGGTTATGTTTGTTGCTAGGTCTAATGTAAGGTTTAGGTTAGGGTAAGGTTCAGGTTTAGTCCTAGGAAAATTATTAGGGTCAGGGTCCGGGTTAGAGTTTGATTGCATTTAGGGTTTAGGGTTAGGGCTCAAATTAGCTTTATGGTCAGGGTTAGGGTAATGATAGTGTTTTGTTTAGGGTTCAGGTTAGGTTTAGAGTAATTGATAGGGTTAAGGTTAGCGATAGGGTTAGTGTTAAGCCTAGGGTTAGCATTATGTTAGGGGTAATGTTTAGGATAATTGATAGGGTCTGAGCTAAGGTTAGGGTTAGGGTTATGGTTAGAAATATGTCTTGAGTTTGAGTTAGGGTTGGGGTTAGAATTAGCGTTAGTTTTAGTGTTATGTTTAGCATAAGGGTTAGGTTTTGAGCTAGGTTAGGCCTAGGGCAAGTGTTAGGTCTAGAATTAGGTCTAGGGATAATATTACAGAACAGTTAGGGTTAGTGTTAGGATCAGGGCTAGCGTCATCATTAGGGGTAGGGTTAGGGTTAGAGTATTGTATATTGCTAGATGTAGGTATACGGTTATGGACAGTGTTTGATTGAGGTTTAGGTTTAGGGTTAGGCCTATGGTTATGTTTAGGTTTATGAAAAGGGTTAGAGTTTGATCTAGAGTTAGGTCTATGTCCAGTGTGAGGTTTAGGGTTAGGTCTAGGGTTAGTTTTCTGGTTAGGTTTAGAGTTATGGTTAGGCCTAGGGTTATCAATAGGTTTAGGGTTAGGTTTAGGGTAATGTGTAGTTTTAGAGCTAGGTTAAGGGCTAGGTTTAAGTTTAGGATTAGTGGTAGTGTTAGGGGTATATTTAATGATAAGTGTAGGTTTATGTTTAGGGTAAGTGTTAGGCTTTGAGCTAGGGTTAGGACTAATTGAGTGTTAGGTTAGGGTTAGGGTTAGGGGTACGCTTAGGGCTAGGTTTAGGCCTAGGATCAGCTCTAGGTTTTGTGTTAGGTTTAGGCCTAGGGTTAGGGCTGTAATGTAAGAGTTAGGGTGATGATTATGGCTAGTTTTAGGGTTAGGGTTATGGCTAGGTCTAGTGTTAGGTTTAGATATTCAGTAGGTTCAGGTTTAGAGGTAGGTTTACTTTTAAAGACATGGTCAGTGTTTGGGATAGAGTTAGAGTTAGGGTTACAGCCAGAATTAGGACTAGGTTTAGGTCTAGATGTATGGTTAGTGTTTGTGTTAGGTTAAGGTTTATTGTAAGTGATTTGGCTAATTTTTTTGTTCAGGTCTAGGGCTAGAGTTAAGGCTAGATTTAGGATTAGGTTTAGGTCTAAGGCTAGTGTTAGTGTTTTCTCTAGGGTTAGGGTCAGATTTAGACCTAGGATTAGTGTTAGGGTCAGAATAAGGGTCACGGTTAGAATTAGGGTTTGGGATAGGGTTAGAGCTAGAGTGATGGCTAGGTTTAGGACTATTAATAGGGTTAGGGTTTTGGTTGGCCTAAGGATTAGGGATAGGTCTAGGGTTACCATTATGATTAGGGTTTCACTTACAATAAGGGATAGGCTTAGAGCTAGTGTTAGGGCTAGAGTTAAGATTAAGGTTAGGTTTAGGTCTCAGATTAGGGCTAGTTTTTGTGTTAGGGTTAGGACTAGGGTTAGGGCAATGGCTAATGTAAGAAATAGGGTTACAATTAGAGTTAGGGTTAGGAGTAGGTTTAGTGTTATGGTTAGGTTTAAAGTTAAGGTTATATTTATAGGTAGGGATAGTGTTAGGATATGAGTAAGGGACAGTGTTAGTTTTAGGGTTAGGGTTAGGACTCAAATAAGGGCTTGGATTACTGTTAGGGTTCGGTTTAGTTGTGGACAGTATTTAGAACTAGGGTGACTGTTATTATATGGGTTGGGTCAGGGTTAGTTTTAAGGTTTGGGTTAGGACTAGAACTAAGGCTAGGGTTACTATTAGGGTTCTGTTTAAGTTTAGAGTGTTGTTTAGCGCTAGGGTGAGTGTTAGGATATGATTCAGGGTCAGAGTTAGTTTAAGGTTAGCATTATGATTCCAATTAGGACTAGGATTAGGTCTAGTTGTGTGTTAGGGTTTAGATTAAGTTAAGATTTAAGGTTAGGACTATTGCTCAATTTTGTTTTAGTCTTAGGCTTATGTTTTATGTCTAGGTATAAAATAAGTATTAGGTTTAAGTGTAGTGTTGGTTTTAGGCTTAGGCATAGGCTTAGGTTAAGATTTAGAGTAAGGGTTAGATCTAGGGTTAAAGTTAGGTTTAGGGTAATGGGTAGGGTGAGTTTTAGGGGTAAGTGTAGGTTTAGGGTAATGGAAAGATTTAGGGTTTGAGATAGGGTTAGGATTAGGCCTAGGGTTAGCATTAGAAATAGGGTTATCATACAGGTAATGTATAAGGTTAGAGCTAGTGTTATGGTTAGTATTCGGGCTAGAATGAAGGTTAGATATTGGATTAGGGCTAGTAACCCTAGCTTAGAGTAGGGTTATGATTAGGTTTAGGGTAAAGTTAAGGTTTTCAGCTAGGGTTAGTTCAAGGGTGAGTGTTAGATTTAGTGTTAGATCTAGGGTTAGGGTTATAGTAATGATCAGGGTTAGGTTTAGGGTTAGGGCTATGGTTCTGATTAGAGTTAGGTTTAGATTTAGGGTAATAGATTGGATTAGGTGTAAAGGTAGCTTTAGGATTGAGTTTAGTTTTAGGGTTAGGTTTACTTTGGGTTTAGGGTAAGGGTTAGGGTTTCAGTTAGGGTGAGGGTTATGGCAAGGATTAGGTTTAGGTTTAGGTATAGGGTTAGGTTTATGGTTTGGATTAGGGTTTCAGTTAGAGTTAGGGCTAGGTTTATCATTAGGATTAGGGTTAGAGTTAGGGTAATTGTTAGGGTTAGGGCTAGGGTTAAGGTTAGGGTTAGGACTAGGGTTAGGGTTATTGTTAGTGATAGGGCTAGGGTTTTGTTTAGGCTAAGGTTTAGGCTTTGAGCTAGGTTTAGGACTAACGTGAGGGTTGGGATTAGTTTAGTCTAGGATTAGAGTTAGGGTTATGCTTAGGGTAGGTTAAGCCTCTGTTTAGGTCTAGGTTTTTTGTTAGGTTTAGGCCTAAGTTTAGTGCTATGGGTAATGTAATATCTAGGGTTCTAATTGTGGTAGTTTTAGGGATAGGGTTATGGCTATGTGTAGTGTTAGGTGTATATTTTGGTTTAGGGTCAGATTTACAGCTAGGTTTATTGTTAGTGTCAGTGTCAGTGTTAAGGTTAGACTTAGGGTAGGGTGAAAGCCAGAATTAGGACTAGGGTTAGGTCTAGGCATAGTGTTAGTGTTTGGTTTAGGTTATGGGTTATTGTTAGGGGTAGGACTAAGTTTTTGTTTAAGGCTAGGGCTAGAGTTATCTCTAGATTTAGGATTAGGTTTAGGTCTAGGGCTACTGTCAGGTTTAGGTTTAGGTAAAAGTTTACTGGTAGGATTAGATTTAGAGTTCAGTTGAGGGTAAGGGTCAGGTTTAGACCTATAATTAGTGTTATGGTCAGAATAAGGGTGAAAGTTAGGGTTAGGTTTTGGGTTAGGGTTAGAGCTAAAATGAGGGCGAGGTTTAGAACTAGCAATAGGGTTATTGTTTGGTTTAGGTAAGTATTAGGATTAGGACTAGGATTAGCATTGTAAATAGGGTTTGGCTTAGGTTAAGAGATAGTGTTAGAGCTAGGGTTAGGGCTAGTGTTATGGTTAGGTTTAGGGCTAGGGTTAGGGTTAGGTTTAGAGTTAAATCTTGTGTTAGGGCTCAGATTAGGGCTATTTTCGTGTTAGGGTTAGAGCTAGGGTTAGGGCTATCACTAATGTAAGAACTAAGGTTATGATTAGGATTAGTTTTAGGATTAGGGTTTGGGCTAGGTCTAGTGTTAGCATTAGCTTTAGGTTCAGAATGATATTTAGAGCTAGTGTTAGTGTTTGGATATGAGTCTGGGTCAGGGTTAGTTTTAGTCCTAGGACTCAAATTTGAGCTAGTGTTATGGCTAGTTTTAGGGTAAGGGTTTGATTTAGGTTAAGGTTTAGGGTTAGTGGAATGGCTTGGTTTTGTTTTAGGGCTAGGGCTAAGGTTGGAACTTTTTATAGAATTAGCAATAGTGTTCAGCTAGTGGTATGGTGTAGTTTATCCTTAAGGACAGGGTTAGATTTAGAGTTATGGTTAGATCTAGGGTTAGGGCTGTGACTTGGGTTAGGGATAAGTTTAGGGCTAATGTTAGGGTTACAGTAATGGATAAGGTTAGAATTAGAAATAGGGCTACGTGGAGAGTTAGAGTTAGTCTTAGGGCTAGGGTTAGAAATTCACCTAGGGTTAGCACTAAATTAGGGCTAGGATTAGTGCTAGGTTTAGTGGTTAGGATTAGTTTTTGGGTTAGGTTGTGGCTTGGTTAGTATAAGGGTTAGCTTTAGGATAAAGGTCATGTTTAGAGCTAGGTATATTATTAGGGTCAGGGTCCAGGTAGAGTTTGGTTTAGGTTAAGCTTTTGACTTAAGGCTTGATTTAGTGTTAGTGTTAGGGTTAGGGTTAGGATAATGGATAGGGGTTCAAAGTTCAAGTTAGGTTAGAGTATTGAAAAAGTTTAGTGTTAGGGATATGGTTAGCATTAGGCCTAGGGTTAGCATTTAAGTTAGGCTTATCTTTACGGTAATGGATAGGTTAGAGCTAAGGTTAGGGCTAGGGTTAAGGTTAGAATTAGGGCTAGTATAGGGTTAGGACTAGGGTTAATGTTAGGGTTAGGTTTAAGGTAAGTGTTAGCATTAGAGCTAGGGTTAGGGCTAGGACAAGTGTTAGGTTTAGGGTTAGGTATAGGGTTACAGTTAGGGTTACAATTAGGGCTAGATTTAGGGCTAGGAAAATGGCTAGGTATTGTGGGATGTTTATGGCTAGCATTAGGGCTATGGGTAATGTAAGACCTAGGATTATGTTTATGACTAGATTTAGGGTTAAGTTTATGGATAAGTCTAGTGTTAGGGTTAGGTTTTGGGTTAGGATAAGGTTTAGAGCTAGGTTTGGGTTATGGTAAGGATCACTGTTTGGGTTAGGGTTAGCGTTAGGGTTAGGGCCAGAATGTAATATCAAGGGTTACGAATAGGGCTAGTTTAAGGGTTAGCATTAAGTCTAGTTCTAGTGTTAGGTTTAGATTTAGGTTCAGAGTGATGATTAGAGATAAGGTTAGTGTTAGGTTCAGAGACAGGATCAAGGTTACCTTTAGGGTTAGGAATGGGACTTGAATTAGGGCTAGGGTTAAGGCTAGAAGTAGGGTAAGTGTTTGTGTTAGGGTTAGGGTAAGAATTAGGGATAGGGCTAATGTCAGGTCTAGGGTTAGTGTTAGTTCTATGGCTCAGTTTTTTTTTTTTAGAGATAGGGCTAAGGTTGGGGATAGCTTTAAGATTAGCAATAGTGTTAGGGCTAGAGGTAGGCTGAGGTTTAGGCTTAGATTTTTTGTCATGATTAGTTCTAGATTTAGGGCTAGGGCTAGGATTAGTACTAAGGTTAAGGCTAGTGTTAGGGTAATGGTAATGCTAGGGTTAGAAGTAGAAATAGGGCTAGGGCTAAAGGTAGAGGTATTCCTTTTTTTTTTTTTGGTTGTTCGAAACATTACAACACTCATGACATATCATCTTTCATACATTTGATTCAAGTGGGTTATGAACTCCCATTTTTACCCCAAATACAAATTGCAGAATCACATCGGTTACACATCCATATTTTTACATAATGCCATGTTAGTGACTGTTGTATTCTGCTACCTTTTCCTATCCCCTACTATCCCCGCTCCCCTCC
>NW_027288461.1:40247-97192 GCF_047511675.1 Marmota flaviventris
CCCTATCCATAATGCTAACCCTAGTCCTAATCCTAATACTTAGCCTACCTTATTTCTAGTCCTAACCCAATACTCATTCTAGCTCTAATTCTAACCCACAACCTAACTCTAATCTTCACCCTTATTCTGACACTAACATTAATTATAGGTCTAAACCTGAACCTAACCCTAAACCTAACAATGAAACAAGCCTTATAGTAACTTTTTTTCCAAAACCTAACCCTAACACTTGCCAAAAACCTAAACCAAATCTTAAATCTAGCAATAAGTCTAGCCCTAGACCTAAACAAAAACTTAGTCCTAGCCCTAATAATAAGGCTTAACGTAAAACAAACATTAACACTACCCCTAAACCTAGTCTTGTCCTAATTCTGGCTTTCACACTAACCCTAATTCTACCTGAAAACTGACCTTGCCTTTAACAGTAAACCTATCTCTAAACCTGAGCCTAACCAACATCTAAACCTAATACTAGACCTAGCCATAACTCTAACCCAAAACTAGCCCTAAACATAACCCTAACTCTTACATTACCCAGAGCCCTTACCTTAGGCCTAAAACTAACACAAAACCTAGATCTTATCCTAGGCCTAAACGTAGTCTTAGGCATAACCTTAACACAAACCGTAGCCCTAACACTACCCTAACACTCACCTTAGATCTAACCCTGGCTCAAAACCTAAAACTTACACTAAATATAAACCTACTCCTATCCCTAAATCTAATCCTAAAGCTAACCCTATCCCTAACCTTAACTCTAGCACTAAACCTAGCTCTAAAGATTCCCATTATCCTTAACATAACCCTAACTCTATTGATAACCCTAGGCCTAACCCTAACCTTAAAACTAACCAGTAAACTAATTCTAGACCTAACCCTATACCTCACCGTCACCATAGACCTAACCCTAGCTCAAACCCTAAACCCTTATCATAAACCTAACCATAACCATTGCCATAACCCTAATCCTAAACCTCAATTTAACTCAAACCATAAACCTAAACCTACATCTAAACATATACATTACCCTAAACCTAACACTACCCCTAATGATGACTTTCGCCCTAATCCTAATCCTAACCCTAACCGTACTGTAATCTTATTCCTAGACCTAACCATAATTGTAACCCTCACCCTAGCGCTAAATGTAGCTCAAAACCCAACTCTTACACTAAATATTACCCTAACCCTAACCCTAGATTTAACCCTAACCCTAACTTTAACTCAAGAACCCTAACCCTAACCCTAACCCAAGACCTATTTCTAACCATAAACCTAGCCCTAAGCTTAGCTCTAACTCTATCCATTATCCTAACCATAACCCTTACCCTAATGCTAATTCTAGACCTATTGCTAACCCTAACATTATCAATTTCTCTAAACCTAAACTGAACCCTAAACAAAAACCTATCATTACCCTAACCTTGAACCTAAAGCTAATTAGAGCCCTAACACTAAACACTAACCTTAAACAAACTGTAAACCTGAAACTTACCCTAATAATTCCCCTAGCTCTAAACCTGACCCTTACCCTGAACCTAACCAATACAGTAGACCTAGCCATAAAACATTCTAAATCTATCACCAACCGTAACCATAGACTTGACATTAGCACTAGTCCTAATCCTAGATCTAAACCTAACACAAACCCAAGCCCTTATCCTAGCACTAAACCTAGCTTTAATGCTAACACTAACCCTAAACTTAGGCCTAAACCTAACACTAACAATAGCCCTAAACTTAGCCCTAATCTTTCCCCTAAATTACGACTATCCCTAACCTTAGCCCTAACCCTAGCCCTAAGACTAACTCGGACTCGCACCCTTTCTCTGTCCCTATTTTTAACCCTATCCCTTACTGAAATTATAATCCTAGTCCTAACCCTAGCCTTATCCTTAGCCCTAGCCCTAACTTAGATCAAACTCTTATCTCTAAATATAACTTTAACCCTAAACTCAAACTTAAACCTAACACTAGCCCTAACCCTAATGCTAATCCTAAAACTAGCCCTAATCCTATCCCTATCCCTAAAACAAATCCCAGACATAGCCCTAAACCTAACCCTTAACTTAAACCAAACCCTAAGCCTAACCTTAAACTTAGCCCTAGTTCAAGTTTTAAGCTGAACCAAAAACTAACCCTGACCCTGAATATGACCTTAACAATAACCATATCTCTAAAGATCACCCTAACCCTAAACCTAAACCTAACACTAGACTTAGCCCCAATACTAAACCTAAATTTAGCCTTAAATGTAACCCTGGTACTTATATTACCTGTAACCTTAACCATAGCACTAACTTAAGACAAAACCAGTCCTAATTCAAGCCCTACCCCAAGCTTTAACCCCAACACTAACCCTCATTCTAGGCCTAATCATAACCATAACCCTAGCCCTAATCCTAGCTCTAACCCTATCTATCTTCATAACTATAACCCTAACACAAATGATAACCCTAGACCTAAACCTAACCCTATCCCTAATCCTACCCTATCCATTACCCTAAACCAAACCTAAACCCTAAAACTCACCCTATCATTAACCTAGCCCTAACCTTAATTCTAATTGAAATCCTAAATTTAAAACCATAGCCTAAACCCAAACCTTAACCAAGGTCCTGACCTTAATAATACCACTAGCTCTAAACCTGACCTAAAACTAAACATAACCTTTACACTACCTGCATCCATAAACCTAGCCCTAAATCTATCTTTAACCATAACCCTAGACCTGATATTAGTCATAGTTCTAATCCTAGCTCTACCCTAAAACAAACTCTAGCAATTATCCTAGCCCTAAAACAGCCTTAATCATAACCCTAACCCTAACTATAGGCCTAACCCTAATTCTAACCCTAACCCTACCTCTAAACCTAGCTATAATGCCAACCCTTACCCTAAACATAACCCTAACCCTAAACCTAATGCTAGACCTAAGCTGAACAATAACTATAGCCCTAACTCTAGCCCTATTTAACCGTATCTTTGACCCTAGCCCTGGCTCTAAGACTATCTCTAACTTTCGCACTAGCCTTATCCCTACTTCTAATCCTATCCATTACCATAACCATAACCCTAGCTCTAACTCTAGCCATAAACCTTTCCCTGTTCTTATTCCTAGCTGGAATGCTAGATCTATCCCTAACTCTAAGTCTAAAACTAACCATAAGCCTAAGCCTAACATAAACACTAGCCCTAACCCTAACGATACTTGTAAAAATAGCCCTAACCCTGACCCTAGAAGTAAATCAAAACCAAGCAATAGTCCTAATAATAAACCTTAATTTAAACCAAATCCTAATACTAACTAGACCTAACCCTAGCCCTAATTTGAGTCCTAATCTTAAGCTTAATAGTAAACCTGACTCTGGCTCATATCCTAACACTCACCTAAGCTCTAAACACCATCCTAACCTTAAACCAAACACTTACATTAACCCTAGCTGTAATTTGAGTCCTAAACTTAACCTTAAAACTAACCCTGACACTGACTACTAACCTAACACTAACACTAGCTCTGAATATCACCCTAACCTTAAACTTTATCCTAACACTAGTAGTCTAACACCTAAACATAACCCTAAAATTACCCTTAATTGTAACCCTAGTTCTTACATTAGTTGTTACTCTAACCCTAGCCCTAATACTAACACAAAAACTAGCCCTAATCTGAGCTCTAAAGCTAGGTTTAACCCTAACCCTAGCTCTAACTCTATCCCTTACCCTAAGCCAAACCCTAACAATAATTCTAATCCTAATTCTAACACTAATCCTTAACCTAACCCAACCCTAATCCTATTATTAGTCCTAAATCTAGACCTCATTCTAGCTCTAACCATAACCCAAACCCTAACACTAACCCTGACCATTTTTCTGACCCTAACACTAATGATAGTTCTCAACCTGAACCTAACCCTAAACCAAACACTAGCCCTTGACCTAAACCTAATCCTAAATCTAGGCATAACTCTAGTCCTTGACCTAAAGAAAAACTTAGCCCTAGGCCTAATAATAACCCTTAGCCTAAGCCAAACACTAACTCTTCCCCTAGACCTAACCCTAGTCCTAATTCTTGCTTTAATTATAACCATAATCCTAATCTTAACAATGAACCTGACACAAACACTAACCATATCTCTAAACATCATCCTAACCCTGAAACTATACCTAGCCCTAACATGAACCCTAAAACTAGCCCTAATCATATCAAGTTCTTAATTTAGCCATAGCACTAACCTATTGCAAAAACTAGCCCTAATTGAAGAAGTACCCAATATTTAACCCTAAAGCTAATGCTAATGCTAACAATCGCCCTAATCCTAAACCTAAGCCTAACCTTAGATCCAATTCTAATCATAACCCTAGCCCTAACACTAGTTCTAACCCTATCCATTACCCTAAGAATTACCCTAACTCTTATACTAACTCTAGTCCAAACCCTAATCCTATTCCCATACCTAACCCTATCCATTACCCTACAAATAACTTGAACCCTAAACCTAAAACTTTTGTTAACCTATCAATAAACCTAATGCTAATTTGAGACAAACCATAAACCATAACCTAACCTAAACCCTAACCCTGACCCTAATAATACCCCTAGCTCTAAAACTGACACTAACCATAAACCTAATCCTTAAAATAGACCTAGATATAAACCTAACCCTAAAAATTTCTCTAAATATAACCCTAGACCTGACATTAGCCCTAGCTCTAATCCTAGTCCTAACCCTAACACAAACCTTAACCCACATTCTAGATATAATCCTTGACTTCATCACAACCCTAAAACTAACCCTAATACTAACCCTCACCCTATCCCTAAAACTATGTATAAACACATCCCTTACACTAAACCTAACCCTAATCGAAACCCTAACACTAAAACTAGCTCTAACCCTAGGCTTAACTCCAACATTAACACTTGCCCTAATCTCAGACCTAACTTAGGCCTATTCCTAACACTACACATAACCATAGCCCTAAGACAAACAATAACTCTTGCCTTAGAACTATAGGGTAGTTCTAAACTTTTCCCTTACCATCACCCTACACCTAGACTTAATCTTATAATAATCCCTAGCCCTAGCCCTAAAACAAAACAAAGTTATAGCCCTAATCCTAACCCTTAACCTAAACCAAACCCTAACCTTATACCTAGCCCTAACCCTATCCCTAACCCTGTACCTAATTCTAGTATTAACCCTAACCTGAAAACTAAAACTGACCCTGACTCTCACCCTAACACTAAACCTAGCTCTGAAATCATTGTAACCATAAATCTAACCCTAAAACTAGACCTACCTTAACCCTAACACTAGACCTACCTTAACCCAAACCTTATAACTAGCACTAATCATAACCTTACTTTGTACATTAGCCATAGTATTAACCCAAGCCATATCCTAACCCAAAACCTAGCATCAATCAGAGTCCTTATCCTAGCTTTAACCCTTAACTTGAACCTAACACTAACCCCAAGAAAATCCCTAATTCTATACATAACTCTAGCCCTAAACTTAGGTCTAAATCTATCCATTACCCTAATGATAACCCTAACCCTTATGCTAACACTAGGCCTAACCCTAACCCTAACCATTACACTAAACCACAACTAAACCATAAAACTAACCCTTTCATTACCCTAACCCTACATCTAATGCTAATTTGAGCCCTAAAGTTAAACCCTAACCTAACCCAAACTCTAACCTTGATTATAACCCTAATAATAACCCTAGCAGTAAAAATGACCCTTTCCCTAAACATAACCCTTACACTAAACCAAGCCATAAACCTAACACTGAATGTATTCCTTATTGAAACCCTAGACCTGACATTAGCCCTAGACCAAATACAAGCCCTAAACCTAATACAAACCCTAGCCCTCATCCTAGCCCTAAACCCTAGCCTTAATTGTAACCTTAACCCTAACCCTGGCCCTAACACTAATATTAACCCTCGTGAAGCCCTCAATCTTGCTATAACCCATTCCTTTAAACTAAACGTAAACCTAACTACAACCCTAAACCTAGGCCTAAACCTAACACTAACCCTAGCTCTAATTTAGCCCTATCCCTAACCATAACCCTAAACCTAGTCATAAGACGAACTCTAACTCTCACACTAGCCCTATCACTAGTTCTAAACCTATTTCTTACCATAAAAATAACCCTAGCCCTAAACGTTGCCCTACCCTTTCCCTATTTTTAGCCCTAGCACAAACCTTAGATCAACACCTATCTCTAAATCGATCCCTATCCTGAAGCCTAAGCCTAACCCAAACACTAGCCCTAAGCCTAACACTAATCCTAAAACTAACCCTAACCCTAGCCCTAGCCAAAAACAAAACTGATCCATAGCTCTAACACTACTCCTTAAACTAAACGAAAACCTAACAATACATCTACCCCTAACCCTAGACATAATTTGAGTTTTAAACCGAACCCTAAAACTAACTCTGAACCTGACTCTGACACTAACATTAACCCTAGCTCTAAACATCACCCTGACCTTAAACCTAACCTTAACACTCAACCTAGCCTAACTTTAGTACAACTCTATCCATTACCATAAACATAACCCTAATCCTAATGCTAACCCTAGGTCTAAACCAAATGCTATCTCTAATCCTATTTCTACCCATGACCCTAAACCTAACATGGACCCTAATACTAACCCTATCATTACTCTAACTCTAACCCTAATGCTAAATCAGTCCCTAACTTTAGAACTTAAGCTATCCAAATCCTTAACCAAAACCTTGTCCATAATAATACCCTAGCCCTAAACCTGACCCTACACCTAAACATAACCCTTACACTAGACATAGCCATAATCCTACACATAAAATTATCTTTAAACATAAATCTAGACCTGAAATTAGGCATACCCCAAATCCTAGCCCTAACCATAAAACAAACACTAGCCCTCATCCTAGCACTAAACCTAGCCTTAATCATAACCCTAACAGTAGCCAAAGCTCTAACCATAATTCTAAATATCGCCCTACCTCTAAACCTAGATATAGCATTATCCCTTACCCTAAATTATTACTAACTCAAACCTTACTCAATATTTAAGCTGAACACTAACCATAGCCATAATTCTAGCCCTAATTTATCCATTTCCCTAACCCAAACACTAAGACTAACTCTAACTCACAATAGCTCTATCCTTAGTTCTAACCCTATTACATACCATAATCTAACCCTAGCCCTAACCCTTTTCCTATCCCCAGTCCTAACCCTAAACCTAGATCTAACCCTAAATCTAAAACTAACCATAAACCTAAACTTAAGCCTAACACTAACACTAGCCCTAACCCTAACGCTAATCATAAAATTAGCACTAACCCTAACCCTAGCAGAAAAACAAAACCAAGCAATAGCCCTAACCTCATACTTTATCTTAAACCAACCTAACACTACATCTAGACCTAACCCTAGCCCTAAATTATATTCCTAAACCGAACCTTAAAAGTAACCCTGACACAGACTTGTATCCTAACACTCACCTGAGCTCTAGACCCCATCCTAACATTAAACCAAAACCTACCAGTAACCCTATTCCTAATTCGTTTCCTAACCCTAAATCTTACCCTCATTTATATCCTAACACTAACCCTAGCTCTAAACCTCAGTGTATCCTTAAACCTAACCCTAACACTAGACCTACCCTAAAACTAACCCTAATGGTAACCCTAGATTTACATTAGCCATTTCCCTATCCCTAGCCCTAACCCTACAACAAAAACTTGCCTTAATTAAAGCTCAAACCAAGCTTTATCCCTAACCCTAACCCTAACCATAACCCTAACCATAGCTCTATCCCTATCCCTTACCCTAAGAAAAACTCTAAACCTAATGGTAACCCTTGAACTATTTCTAATTATTAGGTTAACCAAAATCTGAACCCTTTTAATAGTCCTGACTCTAGCCCTCATTACAGCTCTAATCTTATCCCAAACACTAACACTAACCCTTACCCTTATTCTGACAAAAACTATAACCCTAGGTCTAAACCTAAACCTAAGCATAGAGCAAAGCCTAACACTGGCCCTACCAGTAACTTTATAAATAAACCTAACCCTAACCCTAGCACTAAGAATAACTCTATCTCTCACAGTAGCCCTATTCCTAGTTCTAACCCTATTATTTACCATAACCCAAAAACCTAGCCCTAAACCTAGCACTAATGCTTTCCCCATTCTTACTCCTTGCCCTAACCCTATTTCTAACCCTAAGTCTAAATCTAACCCTAAACCTAAGCCTAAGCCTAACACTAACACTAGCCCTAACTCTAATGTTAATTATAAAACTAGCCCTAACCCTAAACCAGAAGTAAAACAAAACTAAGCAATGGCCCTAACCCTAAACATTAATTTCAACCACTCTAAAACTACATCTAGACCTGACCCTAGCCCTAAATTCGACTCATAACCCTAACCTTAAATCTAACCCTGAAACAGAGACATATCCTAATGTTCACCATAGCTCTAGTCATGATCCTAACCTTATACAAAAACCTAACAGTATCCCTGTCCATATTTCGAGTCCTAAACCTAACTCTGACAGTGAGTCATAACCTACCATTAACCCTAGCTCTAAATATCACCCCAATTTGTAACCTAATCCTCAAACTAGACTTACCTCTACCCCTAACCCTAATACTAACCCTAATTGTAACCCTAGTTCTAACATTAGCCAATGCCCTAACCCTAGCCCTATCCCTATAACAAAAATAATCCCTAATCCAAGCTCTAAACCTAGCTTTAACCCTAACCATAACTCTAACCCTAATTCTAGCTCTAACCTTATCCCTTACCCTAAGCAAAACCCTAACCCTAATGGTAAGCTTAGACCTATCCCTAATCCTTAGGCTAACCAAAATCCTAACCTCATTAATAGTTCTGACCCTAGCCCTCATTTTAGCTCTACTCCTATCCCAAAATCTAATGCTAACCCTGACCCTTATTCTGACCCTAACACTAAACTTAGGTCTAAACCTGACCATAACCCTAGACCAAACTCTAATGCTGACACTACCAATAAACTTATTCCTAAACCTAACTGTACCACTAGCCTTAGACCTAAATCTGATCCTAAATCTAGCTTTAACTCTAGCCCTAGACCTTAACAAAAACCTAGTCCTAGCCCTAACAATAACCCTTAACCTAACACAAACACTACCCCTATCCCTAGACCTAAACCTACTCCTAAATCTGGCTGTAACCCTAACTCTAACTATAACCTGAACACTGACCATCATTTAAGAGTAAACTTACCTCTAAACCTGACCATAATAGAAAATATAAACCTAATACTAGACCTAGCCATAACCCTAACCCCAAAACTATCCCTACTTATATCCCTAGTTCTTACATTACCCACAGCCCTAACCTTAGGCCAAAACCTAACACAAAACCTATAGCTAATCCTAGGCCTTAACCTAGCCCTAAGCATAACCCTAAACCTAGCCCTACTCCTAACTTAACCCTAGCCTTACTCCCAACCCTAGCTCAAAGCCTAACACTTATCATAAACATAAAACTAGAACTATTGAAAATTTAACCCTAACCCTATCCCTATTCCTAAACTTAACCCTAGCCCTAACCCTAGCTCTAAATATACAAAATACACTAAACCTAACCCGAAACCTATTAGTAACCCTAAACTTAACCCAAACCATAACCCTAACCCTAACCAGAAAATTAAACCTATACCTAACCCTAAAACTAACACTTGCTATAAACCTAACTCTAGCTCAAAACCTAAGCATTACAATAAACCTAAACATAAGCATGACCCTAACCTTAACCCTAAATTTAAATCTAACACTAACCCTTAACCTAAACCTAAATCTAACCATATCCATTACACTAAACCTAAACATAACCATAATGATAATTCTAGCCCTAACCTTAACCCTAATCCTAAAACTACCATAATTCTATCCCTAGACCTAATATTTAACCTAACCCTTGCTATAGCCCTACCTATAGCTCATAAACTAACTCTTATGCTAAACATAACCCTAATTCTTACCCTCAACCTAACCGAAACTGAAGACCTAATCCTAACCGTAACCCCAGCCCTAAACTAAACTCTAACTGTATCCATTACCCCAAACATAAACCTTACCCTAATGCTAACCCTAGGCCTAACACTAACCCTATAACTAACCCCAACCCTATAAATTATCCTAAACCTAACCTGAAACCTAAACCTAACCCTATTATTACAATAACCATAACCTTAATGCCAATTCGAGCACTAACACTAAACTCAAACATGAAACAAACCCTAAATCTGAACATGACCCTAATAATTCCACTAGCTCTAAACCTGACCCTTACCCTAAACCTAACCCTTACACTAGACCTAGCCACAAACCCAAGCTTGAAAATATCCCTAACAGTAAACCTAAACCTGACATTACCCCTAGCCATAATCCTAGCCCTAACCCTAAAACAAACCCTAGGTCTTATCTTAGCCCTAAATATAGCCTTAAACATAACCCTATCCCTTAACCTGGGCCTAACTCTAACACTAACCCTACCCCTAAATTTAGCCCTAATTTAGCCTTATCTCTAACCCTAATCCTAACCTAGCCCTAAGACTAAGTATAACTCTTACCCGTGCCCTAAAACTAGTTCTAAACCTCTCCCTTACTGGAACCCTAATCCTAGCTCTAACTCTAGGCCTAATCCTAGACCTATTCTTCGCTCTAGCCCTAACCCTAGATCTAACCTTAAATCTAAATCTAACCCTAACCATAACCCTAAACCTAAACCTAACAGTAGCCCTAACCCTAACCCCAATGCTAATCTTAAAACTAGTCCTTACTCTAGCCAAAGTCCTCATACAAAACCAAACCATAGCCCTAAACCTGACTTTTAACCTAAACCAAACCTTAACCTTAAACTTAGCCCTAACCTTAGCCCAAATTTGAGTTTTAAGCTGAAAACCAAAACTAACCCTGAACCTGACATAACACTAAACCTAGCTCTAAACATCACTCTAACCCTAACCCTAAATCTAACACTAGACGTAGCCCTGACACTAACCACAAAACTAGCCTTAATCATAACCCTAGTATTTATGTTAGATATAACCCTAACCCTAGACATAACTTAAACCAAAACCTAGCCAGAATCACTGCCCTAACCGTAGCTTTAAACCTAACCCTAACCTTAACCATAACTCTAGCACTAATTGTAACCATAACCCTAGCCATAACTTTAGCTCTAACCCTATCCATTACCCTAACCATAACACTAACCCTAATGCTAATCCTAGGCTTAAACCTATCCTGTCCCTACTCATAACCCTATTCATTACTCTAAACATAACCTGAAACCTAAACCTAACCCTATCATTACCCTAATTTTCACCCTAATGCTAATTCGAGCCCTAAATTAAAACCTTAACCTATCCCAAACACTAACAATGACCCTGACCCTAATAATACCCTTAGCTCTAAACCTGATCCTAATCTTAAACCTACCATTACACTAGATGTATCCATAAACCTAACCCTAAAACTATCTTTAACCATAATGCTGGACTTGAAATTAGCCCTAGCCCTACCCCAAAAAATAACCCAAGATTTAACACTAATTCTAACACTTGCCATAGCCCTAAACCTAGCTATAAGCCCATCTCTTACCCTAAAACTAACCATAACTCTAAAGCTAACCCTAACCCATTGCCCTAACCCTAGGTCTTAAAATAACACTAAGCCTAGCATTAATCCTAGCCGTAATTTAGTCCTATCCAAACCCTAACCTTAGCCCTAAGACTAAATCTTGCCCTAGCCCTATCATTAGTTCTATCCTTATTTCTAGCCCTAATCCTAATTCTAAATATAAACCTAACTCTAAATTTACTGTAACCATAAGCCTAAACCAACCTCTCACATAATCCTAACAGTAAAGCTAATCCTAAAATTTGAGCTACGCCTAGCCCTTGTCATAAAACAAAACCAAGCCATCGCCCTAACACTACCCTTATTCTAAACCAAACTCTAACCCTACAATTAGCCCTAACCCTAACTCTAAAACTAACCCTGAATCTGATGCTGACGCTAACACTAATCCTAGCTCTAAACTTTACCCTAACCTTAAATTAAGCCTAGCACTAGACCTAGCTTTAAACTTAACCATAAAACCAGCCCTAATCATAACCCTAGTTCATACATTAGTCGTTGTCCTACACCCTACCCCTAACCCTAACACAAATCCTACATGTAATCTAAGCCCTAACCCTAGATTTAACTCAAATCTTAATCCTCACACTAGCCCTAACCCTAACGCTAGCCCTAACCCTTTCCTTTACCCAAAGCCAAACCAAAACCCAAAAGCTAAACGTAGTACTAAACCTAATACTTAGCCCGAATTATACTCTAACCATATTACTAGTCCTAACCCTAGCCCTCATTCCAGCTCTAACCCTAACCCTGACACTTATTCTGACCCTAACATTAACCCTGTGTCCAAACCTGAACCTATTCCTGAACCAAACCCTAACACTACCTCTACTGGTAACCCTATATCTATACTTAACCCTAATACTATGCCTAGACCTAAAGCTAATCCTAAAAATAGCTATAACTCTAGCACTAAACCTAAACAAAAACCTAGCTATAGCCCTCACAATAATCCTTAACCTAAACCAAAAACTATCCTTATGCCTCAACCTAAACCTAGTCCTAAATTGGGCTATAAACCTAAACCTAAACCTATCCTGAACACTGACCTCTAAGCTAATACTAAACCTAGCTCGAAACCTGACCCTAACTCAAAACCTAGACCTAACACTAGACATAGCCATAACCCTAACCCTAAAACTAGACCTAAATATAACCCTAGTTTTTATGTTACCAATAGTTCTAACCCTAGCCCTAAGCCTAACATAAAACCTAGCCCTAATCCTAGGCCTAAACTTAGTCCTAAGCATAACCATAAGCATAATCATAGCCCTAACACTATCCCTAACTCTAAACCATGCCTTAGACCTAACCCTAGCTCAAGGAAAATTCTTTCACTAAACATAACTCTAGCCCCATCCTAAACCCTAAGCATAATCCTAGCTCTAATACTAACTTTAATTCTAGCCCAAACTTTATCTCTAACACTATCCATTACCATTACACGAACCCTAATTATAACCCTATCCCTAACACTAAACCTAACCTTAAACATAAATGTAACCCTAGACCTAACCCAAAACCTAACCCTTGCAATAGCCATAAACTTAGCTGAAATTTTAAGCCTTACACTAAACCTAATCCTAACACTAGCCCTAACCCAAACACTAACCCTAACCCTAACCCTACTTCTAATATTATCCATTACCCTAAACTTAACCCTAACCCTAATTAAAACCATAACCATAACCCTAACCCTAAACCAAAACATAAACTTCAACATAACCCAAGACCTAAACTTAAACCTAAACATTGCCTTAGCTCTAACCCTAGCTCAAACACTAACCTTTACTCTAACCTAACCATAACCAACCCTAGCTCTAACCCTAACACTTACACTAACCCTAATACTTACCCTAAACCAAATCCTAGCCCTATCCCTAAACTAACCCTAATCCTAGACATAATCCAAACCATATCCTAGTCCTAACCTGAGCTCTAAACCTATCCATTACACTAAACATAACCCTAACCCTAATGCTAACCCTAACCCTCTCAATAAACCTAACCCATTCTTTACCTTAAACCTTAACTGAAACCTAAACCTAACCATATCCATTACCCTAACCCTAAACCTAAACCTACCACTAACTCAAGCCTTAATGGTAATCTTTAACCTAAACCAAGGCAACCCAGACTCTAACCCTAATAAAACACCTAGCGCTAAACCTGACCCTTACACTAAATGTAACTCACTAGAACTAGGCATAACCTAATCCTAAAACTATGCCTAACCTTATCCCTAGACCTGACATTAGTCCTAGCCATAAAACTAACAGAAAACCTAGCCATCTTTCTAGCACTAAACTTACCTTAATTCTACCCTGAACACTAACCAAACCCTAATCTTAATTCTAACCCTCATCCTAGACCTAAAGATAGCTAGCTATAACACCACCCATTCCCCTAAATTTAACCTTGACCCCAATGCTAACCCTATACCTAGCCCTAACCATAGGCCTAACCCTAACACTAACCCTAGCCCTAATCCTAGCCCTAATTTAGCTGTAACCCTAACTCTAACCTAAGCCTGTTACTAAGTCTAAAACTAACTCTCTTTCTAGCTATATCCCTAGTTTTAACCCTATCCCTTCCGGAACCCTAACCTATCCCTAACCCTAGTCCTAGATCTAACCCTAAATCTAAATCTAACCCTAAACCTAATCATAAAGCTCATCCTAACACTAGCCCTAACTCTAACACTAATCCAAAATCTAGCCCTAACACTATCCCTAGCCCTAAAACAAAACCGAGCCATAGCCCTAACCCTAAAATTTAACTTAAACCAAATCCTAACCCTACACCTAGCCCGAACTTTAGCCATATATAGAGTCCTAACCCTAACCCTGAAACTAACCCTTACCCTGACTCTGACCCTAAAACTAAACCTAGCCCTATACATCGCCCTCACACTAAACCTATGCTTTGCATGCTTCAGCATAGGGCTACATTCTCAAGGAGAGTGCCCACAGAGAACTTATTGAGTGTGTGAAGTTTCAAGCATCTAAAACAAACTGTGTTTGCTATCCAGCTCCATTTCCAATTACACATATAAGTCAAAATGAAGTGAAACCTTAAAACACAAACTGTTCCTGACCATGAAACATGAACCAAGAAGGCCCAAACATGGGGAATATAGTAAGGCTAGGTAAAAAAATGAATCCTCCCTGGTATCAAAGAAATTTGAACAAAACTAACACTAACCCCAACACTAATTCTAACCCTAGACCTAAACCTAACCTAACCCTAACCCTAACATCTTTAGAGAACCTTTGATCATAGAAGACCCAAACTTGGGGTGCTTAGTAGGACAAGGTAACAGATGAATTCTGCCAAGTATAAAAAAATCTGACAAAATAATTGGGGGAGGTGTTTAGTACATGCCTATTTTCCCTAAAGTGCTCTTGGATAATGTTCGTTTCATTGCCATGGCTTTGGAAAACTTTCACTAGGAAGAAAACAGAGAGTGCCGACAGAGAACTGATTGAGTGTGTGAAAATTCAAGCAGCTAGCACCAACACTGTTTGATTACCAGCTCCATTTCCATTTACACATATAGGACAACTTGAAGTGAAACTTTGAAATACAAACTGTTCCTGAGAGTGAACAATTGAAATTAGAAGGCCCCAAACTGGGGAACATAATAAGGCTAGGTAAAAGAAAAATCCTTCCCTATATCAATGAAATTTGAACAAAAATAACTCTAACCCTAACACTAGTTCTAACTCTAGTCCTAAATCTAACACTAACCCTAAAACTATCCTGTATATAGAGCTTTGATCATACAAGTCCCAACTTTGGGGAACCCAGGGCAGCAAACTAGCATATGAACACTGTGCATTATCAAACATATCTGACAAATAATTAGAGGGAGGTAGTTCAGGACATACATATTTCCCTGATTTCTCACAAAGTGCTCTTGGATGAAGTTGTTTTTGAATGCTTGTGCTTAGAGCTGCTTTTACAAGGAAGAAACCACAGAGTGCCCACAGAGAACATATTGAGTGTGTGAAGTTTCCAGCAGCTAACACAAACACTGTTTGATTTCTAGCTCCATTTCCATTTATCTATACAGGTTCAAATAAAGTGAAACCTTAAAACTCAAACTGTTCCTGACAGTGAACCGTGAATCAAGAAGGCCCAAAACTGGTGAACATAGTAAGGATAGGTAAAAGATGACTCCTGCACAATATCAAAGAAATTTGAATAAAACTAACTCTATCCCTAACACTCGCTCTAACACTAGTCATAACCCTAACCCTAAAACTAACCCTAAAGTGTTTAGAGAACCTTTGATCATAGAAGTTCCAAACTTGTGGAGACTATTGGGGAAAGCTAGCTGATGAATCCTGTGCAGTATCAAAGAAATCTGACAAAATGACTGGGGGGACGTATTTCAGTACATGCATACATATTTTCTTGTTGTCTTCTAAAGTGCTCTCAGATAAAGTTTTTTTTTTTTTTCATGCTTCAGCTTTGGGATACTTTCACAAAGAAGAAATCAGAGGGTACCGACAGGTAATTGATTGAGTATGTGAAGTTTCAAGCAGCTAGCACCAACAATGTTTGAATTTGAGCTCCATTTCCATGTACCAATAGAGATCAAAATGAAGTGAACCCTTAAAATATACAGTGTTACTGACAGTGAACACTTGAACTGAGAAGCTCCAACACTGGAGAACTTAACAAGGGTAAGGAAAAGATGAATACTGCCCAGTATCAAATAAATTTGAACAAATATAATTGTAAAGCTAATGCTAGATTTGACTCTATCCCCAACCCTAACACTAAGCCATTTAGAGAACCTATGATCATAGAAGTCCCAAAATTGGCAATCCTAGTGGGTCAAGGTAGTATATGAATCCTGCACAGTATCAAAGTATTATGACCAAATAATAGGGGAAGGTATTTCAATATATTTATATTTCCCTCTTTTCTCCTAAAGTTCTCTCGGATAAACTTGCTTTTCATGCTTCAGCTTAGAGCTATATTCAAAAGGAACAAACCAGAGAGTGCCTAGAGAGAACTGATTGAGTGTGTGAAATTTGAAGCAGCCAGCACCAACCCTGTTTGATTTCTACCTCCAATTCCATTTAAGTCAAAATGAAATGAAACCTTAAAAGCGAAGCTGTTCCTGAAAGCAAACCATTGAATATTGAGGGCCCAAACTTGGAAAGCCTACTAAGGCTAGGTCAAGGATGAATCCTGTACAGTATCAAAGTAATCTGACCAAAAAAGAAATCGAAGCTCTTTCAGTACATGTGTATTCTGCTTCCTCTTAAAGAACTCAGAGATAAAGCTGTTACTTTTTAATTCATCTTAGGGCTACTTCCATGGAAAACACCAAATTATGCTCACTGAAAATTGATGGAGTGTGTGAAGTTTCAAGCAGCTAGCCCAAACCCTGTTCGATTTCCATCTTCATTTCCAATCACCCCTACAGGGCAAAAAGTAGAGAAACATAAAAATTGAATCTGTTCCTGAAGGCAAACCCTTTATGTAGGAGGCCCAAATATTTGGAATATAGTCAAAATAGGAAAAAGATGAATCTTGCACAATATCAAAGAAATCTGAAAACAAAACTAACTCTTACCTTAACACTAGCTCTAATCCTAGTCCTAACACTAACGCTAACACTAAACTTAACCTGTTTAGAGTCCCTTTGATCCAAGAAGTCCCACACTTGTGGAGCCAACCGGGGCAGGCTAACAGATGAATCTTTCACAGTATCAAAGAAATCTGACCAAATATTTGGGGGAGGAAGTTCAGCACATGTATATTTACGTTTTTTTTTCCTAAAGTTCTCTCACATAAGGTTGCTTTGCATGCTTCTGCTAAGAGCTACATTCACAAAGAATAAACCAGAGAATGCCCATAGAGATCTGATTGAGTGTGTGAGGTTTGAAGGAGCAAGCACCAACAATGTTTGATTTCCAGTTCCATTTCCATTTACCTACATAGGTCAAAATAAAGTGGAAACTTAAAATACAAACTGTTCCAGACAGCTAACCCTTGACACAAGAATACCAAAACTAGGGAATATAGTAAGTCTATGTAAAAGCTGAATCCTGCCAAGTATCAAAGAAATTTGAACAAAACTGAATCTAGCAAAACACTAGCTGTAAACCTAGCCTTAACCTAATACTAAACCTGACCTAACCTATTTAGAGACACATTGATCCTAGTAGTCCCCAAATAAAGAAGCCTAGTGGAGTAAGCTAACAGATAAATCTTGTGCAGTATCAAAGAAAACTGACCAAGTAACTGGGGTAGGTATTTCAGTACATTCATATTTCCCTTGTTTTCTCCTAATGTGCTCATGGTTAAATTATTTTTTCATGCTGCAGTTTATGGTACTTTCACAAGGAACAGACCAGAGAGTGCCCACAGAGAGCTGATTGAGTGTGTGAAGTTTCAAGCAGCTAGGACTAACCCTGTTTGATTTACAGCTCCATTATCATTCACATCTATAGATAATAATAAATTGAAACCTAAAAATTTAAACTATTCCTGACAGTGAACTGGCAAACCTTGAACACCCAAACTTGGGGATGCTACTAAGGCTAGAAAAAGGATGAATCCTGTACATTATCAAAGCAATCAAGCAAAAAAAAAGTTGAAGCTTGCTCTGAAAGTGCTCACTAATATAGCTGTTTCTTTCTACTTCAGCTGTGGGCTACTTCCACACAAAAAAAAGTAAAATAAAAAAAAATAATAATGGAATGTGCACTGAGAACTGATTGAGTGTGAGAAGTTTCAAGCATCTAGCACAAATCCTGTGTGAGTTCCAGCTCCATTTCCATTCACTCTTATAGGGCAAAATGAAATTAAAGATGAAAATTAAAAGTGCTCCTGAGAGCAAGTCATTTTACCTAGGAGGCCCAAACATGGGGAGTATACTAAGAATAGGAAAAAGATGAATCTGGCCAAGTACCAAAAACGTTGAAAAAATCTAACTCTAACCCTAACACTAGTTCTAACCCTTGACCTAAATCTAACAATAACCGTAACCCTAACCTTTTAAGAGAACCCTTGATCATAAAAGTTTGAGGAGAACAGTGTGACAAGCTTACAGATTAATTCTGTACAGTATCAAAAAATCTGACCAAATAATTGGGGGTGGTATTTCACTACAAGCATATTGCCCTGTTTTCTCCTAAAGTGATCTTGAATAAATTAGTTTTGCATGCTTCATCTTACACCTACTTTCACAAGGAAGAAACCAGAGAGTTCCCAAAGACAACTGATTGAGTATGTGAAGTTTCAACCAGCTAGAAACAACCCTCTGATTTCTAGCTCCATTTGCATTTACCCACATAGGTCAAAATGAAGTGAGACATTAAGAACAAACTATTCGCGACAGCAAACTATTGAACAAAGAAATCCCAAAACTGGGGCATATAATAAGGCTAGGTAAAAGATGAATCCTTCCCAGTATCAAAGAAATTTGAACAAAACAAACAATAAAACTAACACTATCTCTAAAGCTAGCCCTAACCCTAATACTAAACCTAATCCTAATCTGTTTAGAAAATCAGGGGAGCTTACTGGGGCAAGCTAACAGATATTTCCTGTGCAGCATCTAAGAAATCTGACCAAATAATGGGGGGAGATAGTTCAGTACATGCCTATTTTCTTGTTTTCCCCTAAAGTACTCTCAGATAAAGTTGTTTTTCATGCTTCAGCTTAGGGTTATATTCACAAGGAACAAACCAGAGAGTGCACACAGAGAACTGATTGAGTGTGGGATGTTTCAGTCAGCTAGCACCAACCCTCTTTGATTTCAAGCTTCATTTCCCTTTACTATATAGGTCAAAATGAAGTGAAACCTCAAAACACAAACTGTTACTGTCAACAAACCATTGAACTGAGAAGGTCCTAACCTGATGTACCTAGTAAGGATAGGTAAAATATGAATTCTGCCCAGTATCAAGAATATTTGAACAAAACTAACTCTAAACCTAACACTGAGTTTAGATCTAGCTCTAACCCTAATTGTAATTTTAACCCTAACGTGTTTAGATAACCTTTGATCATAGAAGTCCCATAGATGTGAAGCCTAGTGGGGCAAGCTAAGAGATGAAAAATGCACAGTATCAAAGAAATCTGACCAAATAATTGTGGGAGGTAGTTCATTACATTCTTTTTTCCCTTTTGTATCCTAAAGTGCACTCGGATAAAGTTGTTTTTGCATGCTTCTCCTTTGGCCTTTGTTAAATAGGAAGAAAGCAGAGAGTGCTCACAGAGAACTAATTGAGTGTGTGACGTATCAAGCAGCTAGTACCAACCCTGTTTGATTTCCAGCTTCATTGTCATTCACACCTATAGGGCATAATGAAGTGACACCTAAAAATTCAAACTGTTCCTGACAGTGAACCATTGAACTTAAAGGCCCCAAATTGGGCATCCAATTAAGGCTAGGTAAAGGATGAATCCTGTACAGTATCAAAGTAATTCGACCCAAAAATTTTGAAGATTGCTCCTAAAGCACTCACAGATGAAGCTATTTCTTTCTATTTCAGCATCGGGCTACTTCCACAAGAAACAAACCAGAAATGAACACTGAGAACTGATTGAGTGTGTGAAGTTTCAAGCAAACTTTCAAACCAACTCTCCTGGATTTCAAGCTCTATTTCCATTTACCCATATAGGTCAAAATGAAGTGAAAACTTAAAATACAAACTTCCTGACAGTGAACCACTGAACCCAGAAGTACCAAACCTGGGGAGAATAGTAAGTCTAGGGAAAAGATGAATCCATCCCAGTATCAAAAAAAAAATTGAACAAAAATATCTCGAACACTAGCTCTAAATCTAACCCTAACCATAACCATAACTCTAGCCCTCACCTATATAGAAAACCATTGATTCTAGATATCCCAAATTCGCGGAGCCCAGTGGGGAAAGTGAAAGATGAATAATGCACAGTATCAAACAAATCTGATCAAATCATTGGGAGACTTATTTCAATACATACACATTTCTGTGTTTTCTCTTTAAGGGCTCTCAGATACAGTTGCTTTTGCATGCTTCAGGTTTGGCCTACCTTCAAAAGAAAGAAACCTGAAAGTACCCACTGAGAACTGATTTGTGAAGTTTCAAGCACCTCCTACCAACCCTGTTTGATTTCCAGCTCAATTTTCATTCATATCAATAAGCCATAATGATGAAACATCTTAAAATACAAACTTTTCTTGACAGTGAACCATTGAATCGAGAAGGTACAAAACTGTGGAGCATAGTAAGGCTAAGTAAAAGATGAATCTTGCCCAATATCATAGAAATTTGAAGAAATCTAGGGCCACACTGAAGCTCTTTATGCAGATGGAAGGCTTGGCTGAGTGGTTGGTCTCCACTCATTTGGAAGTCGGAAGACTCAGCCTCGCATGAGCTCTCTGCACAGACGGAAGTCTCAGCTGTGCATGTGCTCTCAGCTCAGAGGGAAGTCTCAGCTGTGCGTGTGCTCTCAGCTCAGAGGGAAGTATCAGCTGCACGTGAGCTCTTGGCACAGATGGAAGACTCGGCAGTGCAGGCACTCTCAGTACAGAGGACAGGTAGCACAGAAAACAGAGGCTTTGCTTGTGGGTCACCAGACCAAGCTCTGGACATGGCCAAAGGTCACTCCAGAACAACCCATCTCACCAAACACCCTACATAGGTAATAGATGGAAACAATCTTGGAAAACCTTACTCACCATCTAATGGTGGCCGTGGCTACCAGCTCAGTTCTGTGGCTGCTCAGGTACCTGGTTTCCAACTCTCCTACCTCCAGCTGTGATAACTCAAGATTTTTCTCACAAGCTTTTTTTTTTTTTTTTTTTTTTTTGGGGGGGGGGACGTAACTATCAATGCAGAACAGCAACTGTACAGGTACCTATTTTCCAACTCAGAGACTAAGAGTACGGAGGCTCCAGGTAGAAGCTCATGCCCTCTCAAACTGGCTACCTCTATCACCCTTTGCACAGAGACTCAAGGTAGCAATAGACAACCCCACCTACTGGAAGAAAACATAGTTCTGAGAGACTTTTCTTTTCTCGCTCTTCTCATCTATTCTCCTCTACCCTTCCCCCTCTAGCCCTCACAATCTCAACCTATGTGAAACCATGAACTTTGCATGAAATTGAACTTTAAGAACTGAATCACCAGAATAGTTTAATATAGATAAATTGCATAGGCCCACCTCACACCCCCCTTTATTTTATCTTATTTTCATTCTCCCTCTCTTTCTTTCTTTCCTTGTTTTTTTTTCCTTTTGTCTTCCTCCCTCTATCCAACTTTCAACCTCGAAACTTTTACTATTTATACATAGGGTAATTTTATGAATACAGTTAAGGAATTTGAATTTATACTTTCTTCCATAAATTACCGCTGTATATTTTCCTCCAATTTGCTAAAATAGATTAAGCTCATATCCTCACTCCTTTCCCCATTAACATTGCATCCTACCCTTACCATCTGTTCTCTATATACCATCAGAAATGGTATGCCTTTTATGAAACTAATGACTATATTCTATATAAAAATTGAAGCCAACATCTGTAGACATAGAATCTAAATATAAATGTATTTATAATGATTAGGCTTAGGCTTCGGGTTAGGGTTAGATTTAGAGTTAGGATTTGATCTATGGTTAGGGCTAGGATGAAGGATAGGGCAAGGGTAAGGACTAGGGTTAGGGCTAGGGTTATGGTTATGGTAAGGGATAGGGTTAGAACTAGTGATAGGCTAGTGTGAAAGTTAGAGTTAGTCATAGGGTTAGGACTAGGTTTATGTTTAGGAATATGGCTAAACTACGGCTAGGGTTAGTGTTAGATTTAGACCTCAGCTTAGGGTTAGAGTTAGGGCTACATGTAGGGTAAGGGAGTGGGTTATAGCTAAGTTTAGTGCTGGGGGGAGTTTTAGTATTAGGGTTAGGGCTAGGGTTAGGGTTAGGGTTATGATTAAGGCTAGGTTTTGTACTAAAATGAAGGCTAGAGTTTGTGTTAGGGTTAGGGCTAGTATTAGGACTAAGGCTAATGCCAGGTCTAGGGTTACAGTTAGGGAAAGATTTATTGTTAGGTTTATGGCTTGGTCCAGTGTAAGGGTTAAGTTTAGGGTAAGGGTTAGGTTTAGAGCTAGGGTTATTATTAGGGTCACGTTCAACTTTAGGGTTTGATTTAGGTTAGAGGTAAGGTTTAGGACTCGAATTAACATTAGGTTTAGGGTTAGGGTTAATGACAGGGTTAGGTTTAGGATTTAGATATGCTTTAGTTTAATGGATAGGGTTAAGGTTAGGCGTAATCTTTAGCATAAGGTTTAGGGTTATCATTAGGGTAATGGATAGAGTTAGACCTAAGATTAGGGCTAGGGATATGTATAGGATTAGGGCTTTTGTTTGGTTTAGGGTTAGGATTAAGTTTAGTGTTAAAGCTAGGTTTAGGACTCGGATTAAGGCTAGGTTTGGGGTTAGGTTATGGCTAGGATTAAGGTTATGGGTAATGTACGAATTAGGGTTATGTTTAGCGGTAGTTATAGGGTTAGGGTTAGGGCTAGGTCTAGTGTTAGGGTTAGGTTTATCGTTATGACAATACTTGGAGCTAGAGTTATGGTTAGGATCAGAGCCAGTGTCTGTATTACATTTCAGGTTAGATTTAGGAATGGAATTAGAGATAAGTGTAGGGCTAGATGTAAGATTAGGATTTGGTTTAGGTTAAGGGATAGGATAAGGGCTATGACTTGGTTTTGTTTGGGGGCTAGTGGTAGATTAGTGCTAGTTTTAGGATTAGTGTTAGGGTTAGGGCTAGTGTTAGTGTGAGGTTTAGGCTTAGGTTTAGGGTTAGATTTAGAGCTAGGTTTAGATATAGGATTTGAGCTAGGGCGAAGGATAGGGATAGGGTTAGGGCTAAATTTAGGGCTAGGTTTAGGGTGATGGTAAGGGATTGGTTTAGAACTCTGTTTAGGGCTAGGGTGAGAGTTAGAAGTAGTCTTAGGGCAATGGTTAGTGTGAGGTTTAGGCCTAGGGTTAGGGCTAGGGTTAATTTAAGGTTTAGGATTAGGGTAAGGTTTAGGGTAAGCTTTGGGATTATAGCTAGTTTTATGGCTAGGTTGAGGGTAATAATTAGGGTTAGGGTTAGGGTTAGGTTTATGATAAAGATGAAGTTTGTGGCTAAGATGTGGGCTAAGATTTGTTTTATGGTTAGGACTAGGATTAAAGCTAGGGCAAAAAGTTAGGTGTAGGGTTACAGGTAGGTATAGTTTAAGGTTAGGATTATAGGTAGGTGTATTTTAAGGGTTAGGTTTATGGTTAGGGTCAAGTTTAGAGCTAGGGGTATTTTTAGGGTTAGGGTCAGGTTTAGGTTTTTTGTTAGGTTAAGCTTTAGGTTTAGGGCTGATATTAGCATTATTGTTAAGGATGTTGTAATGATAGTTTTAGGTTTAGGGTTCAGGTTAATGTAGGGTAAAGGATAGGGTTAGGGTTAGGGATAGGATTAAGGTTTGGCCTAGGGTTAGCATAAGGGTTAGTGTTATCATTAGAGTTATCAATAGGTTAGAGCTAGGGTTAGGGCTAGGGTTATGCTAAGGATTAGGTCTAGGCTTTGGCTTAGGCTTAGGGTTAAGACTATGGTTAGGATTAGGATTAGCTTTAGGGTTAAAGCTGGGGTAGAACGTAGATTAGAGCTAGGTTTTGTGATAGGTTAGGGCTAAAGCTAATGTAAGAACCTGTTATGATTCAGGCTAGTTTTAGGGTTAATGTTAGGGCTAGGTATAGTTTTAGGGTTAGGTTTATGGTTGAGGTGGTGTTTAGAGCTAGGGTTACTGTTAATGTCAGGGTCATTGTTCAGGTTACTCTTATGGTTAGAATTAAATCCAGAATTAGGTCTAGGGGAAGAGTTAGTGTTTGGCTTAGGCTAAGGTTTATTGTTAGGGTTATGTCTAGGTTTTTCATTAGGTCTAGGGTTTGAGTTATGGCTAGATTTAGGATTAGGTTTAGGTCTAGGGGTAGTGTTAGGGTTAGGTTTAGGTATAAGTTTACCAGAAGGACTAATGTTAGGGTTCAATTTAGGGTTAGGTTCAGTTTTTGACCTACGATTAGTGTTAGGGTCAGAATAAGGGTCAGGGTTAGGGTTAGGGTTTGGGTTATGGTTAGAACTAGAATGAGTGCTAAGTTTAGGAGTAGTAATAGGGTTAGAGTTTGTGTTAGTTTAATAATTAGGTTTAGCATTAGGGTTAGGATTTCGCTTAGGGTAAGAGATAGGTTTAGAGCTAGAGTTAGTTATTGGATTAGGGCAAGGGTTAGGGTTAAAGCTAGGTTTAGGGCTCAGATTAGGGCTAGTTTTGTGTTAGGTTTAGGGCTAGGCAACAGCTAATGTAAGAACTAGGGTTACAATTAGGGTGAATTTTGGGGTTATGGTTAGGGATTAAACCTCTAATGTTAGGATTAGTTTTAAGGTTAGGATGATATTTAGTGCGAGTGTTAGGGTTAGGTTAATAGTCTGGGTCAGAATTAGTTTTAGAGTTAGGTTTAGGACTCAAAATAAGGCTAGGATTACTGTAAGGGTTTGGTTTAAGGTTAGGTTGGTTTTTAGAGCTAGGGTGAGTGTTAGATTATGAGTCAGAGTAAAGGATAGTATTAAGGTTACGGTTAGGACTTGAATTAGGGCTAGGGTTAGGCCTAGGTGTAGTATTAGAATTTGGTTAAATTAAGGTTTAGTGTTAGGGCTATTACTAGGTTTTGTTTTACTGCTAGGGTTAGGGTTAGGTCTAGTTTCATGATTAGTGTTAGGGTTAGTGTTAGTGTTAATGTTAGTCTTAGGCTTAGGTTTAGTGTTAGAGTTAGAATTAGATATAGGGTTAGGACTAGGAATAAGGATTAGGCAAGTGTTATGGCTAGGTTTATGGCTATGTTTAGGGCTAAGGTTAGGGTTAAGTTAAGGGATAGTGTTAGAAGTAGAGGTAGTGCTAGTGTGTGAGTTAGAGTTCGTCTTAGGGCTTTGGTAAGCATTAGAATTAGGGATAGGGTTAAATTAGGTTTAGGATTAGGGCTAGGGTTAGTGTTAATCTTAGGTCTAGTGTTAGGGTTAGGATCATGTTTAGGGTAAGGGATGGTGTTATATCTAGGTTTAGTGGGAGTGTGAGGGTTAGAATTAGGTTAGGGCTATGGTTAAGGTTAGGGTTATGATTAGGGCTAGGTTTATGGCTAGGATGAGGGCTAGGGTTTGTTTTATTTTAGTGTTAGGATTAGGGATAGGGCTAATATCAGGTCTTGGGTTATGGTTAAAAATAGTTTTAGTGTTAGGTTTATGGCTACATGTAGTGTAAGGGTTAGTTTTAGGGTAAAGTTCAGGTTTAGAGCTAGGGGTATTTTTACAGTCAGGGTCTGGTTTAGGGTTTGAGATAGGATAAGATTTAAATTTAGGGCTCAAATTAGCATTAGGGTAAGTGTTAGGTTAATGATATGGTGAGGTTTAGAGTCTAGGTTTGGATTAGGTTAATGGATAGGGTTAGGATTAGGATTAGGTTTAGGTTTAGGATTAGGTTTAGCATTAGATTTAGGGTTATGTTTATGACAATGGATAGGATTAGAGCTAGAGTTAGGGCTAGGGTTATGTTTATGATTAGGGCTAGGTTTAGTGTTAGGATTAGGGTTAAAACTTGGGTTACAACTCAGATTAGGGCTAGGTTTTGTGTTAAGTTAGTGCTACAGTTAGGGTTATGGCTAATGTAAGTACCAGGGTTATGTTTAGGGCTAAATTTAGGGTTAGGGTTAGGGCTATGTCTATTGTTAGGTTTAGGTTTAGGATTAGGGTTATGTTTAGAGCTAGGGTTAGTGTTATTGTCAGAGTCAGGGTCAGGGTTAGTTTTAGGGTTTGGTTTAAATCTCAAATAGTTCTAGGGTTAGAATAAGGATTTGGTTTCGGTTACGGGTTAGGGTTAGTGCTATGTTTCAGTTTTGTTTTATGGCTAGGACTAGGGTTAGGGCTAGGTTTAGGATTAGAATTAGGGTAAGGGCTATTGTGATAGAGTTTGTGATAGGGCTAAAATTAGATTTTGCATTTGGTATAGGGTTAAATTAGGGCTAGGATTAGGGCTATGGTTAGTGCTTAGCTTAGGCCTAGCGACAAGGATAGGGTTAGGTTTAAGTTTAGAATAAAGAATGGTGTTATATCTAGGTTTAGACGTAGGGTGAGGGTTAGAGTTAGGGTTAGTTCTAGGGTTGGAGTTAGGGTTATGATTAAGGCTAGGTTTAGGGCTAGATTGAGGGGTAGTGTTAGTTTTAGATTCAGAGCTAGAGTTTGTGCTAGGGCTAGTATCAGGTCTAGGGTTATGGTTAAAGATAGTTTTAGGGTAGGCTTATGGCTATGTCTAGTGTAAGGGTTAGGTTTAGTGTAAGGTCCAGGTTTAGAACTCACGGAATTATTAGGATTAGGATTTGGCTTACGTAAGTATTTAGGTTTATGGCTCAAATTATCATTAGTGTTAGGGATAGGGTATAGTTAGGGTTTGTTTTAAGGTTCAGGTTTGGTTTATGGTAATTGATATGGTTAGCGTTAGTGAAAGAGCTAGGGTTAGGCTTAGGGTTAGCATTAGGATAAGGGTTATGGTTAGGGTAATTGATAGCATTAGAACTAGAGTTATGGTTAGGAATATGCCTTGAGTTAGGGTTAGAGTTAGTGTTAGAACTAGATTTAGGGTTAGGTTTAGGTTTATGTTTAGCATAAAGGTTAGGTTTTTAAGTAGTTTTAGGGCTAAGTTTAGGGTTAGGTCTAGGGATAGAATTACGGTAGGTTTAGGGTTAGGGTAGTGTTTTGAACCAGGATGATTGTTAGGATATAAGTCAAGTTCAGGGTTATTTTTAAGGTTATGATTAGGACTTGAATCAGGGATAGGGTTAGATCTAGGTGTAGTGATAGGGTTTGGTTTAAGTTAAGGTTAGTGTTAGGCCTTTTTCTCGGTTTTGTTTTAGTGCTATGGTTAGGGTTAGGGCTAGTTTTATGATTAGCTTTATGGTTAGGGCTAGGGTTGTGGTTAGGTATAGGATTAAGGCTAGATTTAAGGCTAGGATTAGGGCTAGGTTTTGTGTTAGGTTTGGGGCAAGAATTAGGGCTAAGACTAATGTCAGGTCTAGGGTTATAGTTAGTGATATTTTTAGGTTTAGTTTTATGACTAGGTCAAACTAAACTGTTATATTTAAGGAAAGGGTCAGATTAAGAGCTGGGGTATTATTAGGGTCAGGGTCAGGCTTTGAGTTTGGGTTAGGTTAAGGTTTAGTCTTAAGGCTTAAATTAGCATTAAGGTTAGAATTAGGGTTAGGGTAATGGATAGTGTTAGGTTTAGGGTTAGGTTAGGTTTAAGGTAATGGATATGGTTAGGGTTTGTGATAGGTTTAGGATTAGGCCTAGGGTTAGAATTAGGGTTATGGCTATTGTTAGGGTAATTTATAGGGTTAGATCTAGGGTTAGGGCTATGATAATGGTTAGAATTAGTCCTAGTGTTAGGGTTATGGTCAGGGTTAGGGTTAAGGTTACACTTAGGATTAGGTTTAGGGTATGGTTTAGGGTCAGGTTTAGGGCGAGTGTTACCCTTAGGATTAGGTTTAGGGTACGGTTTAGGGTTTGAGTAGGATTTTTGCTATGGCTAAGATTAATTTATGGTTTAGTCTAGGGTTATGGTCATGGTTAGTATAATGGTTAGGGCTAGGGTTATCATTAGGGTTAGTGTATTAAGTTTAGATATCAGGTGAAAGATAGGTTTATGTTTAGGTTAGCATTAGTTTTAGGTTTAGGTTTAGGGTTAGCATTTGAGCTAGCTTAGGTTTAGGGTGAGGGTTAGGTTCACTGTTAGTTCTAGGGTTAGGTTTTTGATTAGGGTTAGGGTAGGTTTAGCTTTAGGTCTAGTGTTATCATTACGGTTAAGTTTAGTGTAAGAGTAGGTTCAAGCTAGGGTTTGGGCTTGTGATAAGGTTAGTATTAGGGCTGGGGTTAAGTTTTGGGTTAGACCTTGGGTTAGTGTTAGGGTTAGATTAAGTGTAAGTTTTAGAGTTTGAGCTAGGTTTAGGGCTATGGTGAGGATTAGGTTTACACTCTGGGCTAGGGTATGTTTACGGTTAGGTTTAGGGGTAGGGTTAACATTAGTTTTAGGGTTATTGTTAGTATAATGGATAGAATTAGAGCTAGGGTTTGGGCTATGGTTACAGTTAGGATTAGGGGTAGAGTTAGGGTGAGGTTTAGTGTTTGGGCTAGGGTTATTTTAGGGTAATGTTTAGTGTTTGAGCTAGGGTTAGGGCTAGAACGAGGGTTAGGGTTAGGGTTAGGGCTAGGTTTAGGGTTAGAGTTATGCTTAGGGTTAGGTTTAGGGCTGTAATTAGGGCTAGGTTTTGTGTGAGGTTTAGGGATACTGTTAGGTATATGGGAAATTAAGGGCTAGAGTTATGGTTATGGCTATATTTAGAGTTTGTCTAGTGTTAGTGTTAGTTTTTGGGTTAGGATAAGTTTTAGAGATAGGGTTATTTTTAGCGTTAATGTCAGGGTTCAGGTTAGGATTAAGTTTAGGGTTAGGACAAGAATGAGGACTAGGGTTATGTCTAGGGGTTTAGTTAGTGTTGGGTTTAAGTTAAGGGTTATTGTTAGAGCTAAGGCTAGGGTTATGTCTAATTTTAGGATTAGGTTTAGGTCTAGGGCTAGTGTTATTGTTAGGTTTAGGTTTAGGGTTGATGGTAGGGCTAGTGTTAGTTTTCAGATAAGGGTTAGGTTCAGGAATAAACCTAGGTCTAGTGTTAGGGTCAGAATAAAGGCCAGGGTTAGAGTTAGGGTTAGGGTTAAATTTAGAGCTAGAATGAGTGTTAGGGTTAGGACTAGTTATAGAATTAGGGTTTGGGGTTTGCATAGAATTAGCGTTAGGACTAGGGTAGCAATAGGGTGAGGGTTTTACTAAGTGTAAGAAATAGAGTTAGAGCTAGGATTAGGAATAGGGATAGGGTTAGGTTTAGGGCTAGTGTTAGGATTAGGGTTAAAGCTAGGGTTAGGCCTTGGATTAGGGCTAGGTTTTGTGTTAGGTTTAGGGCTATGACTAATTTGAGAACTGGCATTACTTTTAGGGGTAGTTTTAGGTTTAGGATTAGGGTGAGGTCTAGTGTTAGGATTAGGTTTAGGGATAGGGTGATGTGTAGAGCTAGGGATAGTGTTAAGGTCAGAGTCAAGGTTAGTATTAGTTCTAGGGTTAGGGTTAGGACTCGAATTAGGGCTAGGCTTAGGGCTAGCAGTAGGGTTAGGGTTTGGATTAAGTTAAGGGTTAGGGTCAGGGAAATGGCTCTGTTTTGCTTGAGAGCTAGGTCTTGGGTTAGGGCTAGTTTTCAAATTAGTGTTAGGGTTAAAGCTAGTGTTACGGTGTGGTTTAGGCTTAGGGTTAGGGTTAAATTTAGAGTTAGGTTTAGATCTAGGCTTAGGGCTACAGTGTAGGTAAGGGCTGGGTTTAGGGCTAGGGTTTGAGTTATCATAAGGGATTGGGTTAGAACTAGGGATAGGTCTAGGGCGAGAGTTAGAGTTAGTGTTACGATTAGATATAGGGTTAGAATTAGGGCTTAATTAGAGCTACAATTAGAGCTATGATTAGTATTAAGGCTGAGCCTAGGTTTATGGCTAGGGTTATGGTTATGGTTAGGTATGATGTTATACCTAGCTTTAGAACTAGGGCAAGGGTTAAAATTTGGTTTAGGTATTTGGTTAGGGTTAGGTTTAGGATCAAGGCTCATATTAGGCTAGGAATAGGGCTAGAGTTTGTTTAAGGGTTAGGGCTTCATAAGGACTATGGCTAATGTCAGGTCTAGGGTTTTGGTTAGAGATAGGTTTAGGGTTAATATTATTAGGGTTAGGATTAGTTTCATGGATATGGTTAGGTTTAGGGTTTAGGTTAGTTTTAGGGTAATATATAAGTTTAGGGTTATCCAAGGGTTAGCATTAGGATTAGGATTAGGAATAGGTAAATGGACAGGTTTACAGCTTGGGTTAGAGCTAGGTTTACGGTTCGGATTATGGCTAGAGATAGGGTTAGGTTTTGGGTTATGTCAGGGTTTAGTGTTAGGTTTAGGGTTAGGGTAAGGGTTAGGGCTAGTATTAGGGTTATGGTTAGGGTTAATGGTAGTGTTACGGCTCCGACTAGGGATAAGTTTGTGGTTAGGTTAGGGCTAAGTTTAAGGTTACAGCCTATGTAAGAACTAGTGTTACTATTAGAACTAGTTTTAGTGTAAGGGTTAGGGCTAGGTGAGGGTTAGGTTTAGCTTTAGGTTTTGAGTGATGTTTAGACCTGGGGTTTGTTTTAGGGTCAGAGTCAGGGTCAGGGTTTGTTTTAGAGTTAGGGTTAGGACTCAAATTAGAGCTAGGTTCAGTGCTAGGTGTAGGTTTAGAGTTTGGTTTATGTTAAAGTTTAGTGTTAGAGCTATGGCTCATTTGTTTTGAAGGGCTAGGGCAAGGGTAGGGTTAGTTTTAGGATTAGCATTAGTGTAACGGCTTGTCTTAGTGAGAGGTTTAGCTTAGGGTTAGGTTTAGATTTATAGTTAGGGTTTGATATAGGATTAGGGCAAGAGCTAGGGTTAGGGCTAATGTAAAGTCAAGTGATAGGATTATAGTAAGTGATAGGGTTAGAACTAGAAATAGGGCTAGGGCGAGAGTTAAAGTTAGTCTTGGGTCTAGGGTTAGGTTAGGTTTAGGGCTTAATTAGGGCTAGGATTAGGTATAGTGTTTGTATTAGGGGTAGGCCTAGCCTTAGGGTTAGGTTTAGGTTTAGGGATAGTTTTAGGTTTAGAGGAAGGGATGGGGTTAGAGGTAGTTTTAGGACTAGGTTAAAGGTAAGAATTTCTGTTAGGGCTGGGGTTATGGTTTGATTTAGTAATAAGGTTAGGTTTAGGGCTAGGAATAGGGGCTAGGTTTTGTTTTAGGGTTATGGTAAGAATTAGGGCTAGGGCTAGTGTTAGGTCTAGGCTTACATAAGGGATAGATTGAGGGTTAGATTTATGGCTACGTCTAGTGAAAGGTTCAGGTTAGGGTAAGGTTCAGGTTTAGAGCTAGGGGTATTATTAGGGTTAGAATTAGGTTTCAGGTTTGGTTAGGTTAGGGTTTAGGTTTAGACTTGAATTAGCATTAGGGTTTTGTTAGAGTAATGATAGGTTTGGGTTTAGGGTTCATGTTAGGTGTAGGGTAATTGATAGGGTTAGAGTTAGCAAAAGGGTTAGGGTTCTGCCTAGGGTTAGCCTTAGGTTTATGGTTGTGCTTAAGGTAAGGGCTAGGTTTAGGGCTAGGATTATGGTTATTATTAGGGCTAGAGTTAGGGTTAGGCCTAGGGTTAGGGTTAGGTTTAGGTTTAGGGTATGGTTTAGAGTTTGAGCTATGGTTAGCACTAGGGCAAGGGTTAGGTTTAGGGTTAGGTCTAGTTATAATTATGGTTAGGGTCAAGGTTAGTGTTAAGGTTAGGGCTAGGGTTATCATTAGGTTTAGGGTATTGGATAGGGTTTGATGTGGTGTTAGGGTTAGGGTTAGGTTTTGGCTTAAGGTTAGGGTTAGGGATATTTTTAGGATTAGGTTTAGAGTAATGTTTAGGGTTTCAGCAAGGGTTAGCTCTATGGCAATGGTTAGATATATGGTTATTTCTAGGGTTAGGGTTAGGGTAGATTTAAGGTAAGGGCTAGGGTTATCATCAGGTTAGGGTTAGGGTTAGGATAATGGGTAGGTTTAGAGCTAGTTTTAGGGCTAGGGTTATCATTACGGTTAGGGTTAGAGTTAAGGTAATATTTAGGCTTAGAGCTAGGGTTAGTGATAGGGTTAAGGTTAGGATTAAGACTAGGGTTAGGGTTAAGTTTAGGTTTAGGCCATGGTTTTGTGTTAGGGTTAGGTTAAGTTTAAGTGTTAGGGATTGAGCTAGTGTTTCGACTAGGACAAGGATTAGGGTTAGAGTCAGTGTGAGGTTTAGGGCTAGGGTTAGCATTAGGTATAGGGTTAGGTTTAGGTAATGGATAGAGTTAGAGGTAGGTTTTGTCCTTTGCTCATTGCTAGTTTAAGGGTTAGTGATATGGCTAGGTCTAGTGTTAGGGTTATGTGTTTTGTTAGAATAAGGTTTAGAGCTAGGGTTTGTGTTAGGGTAAGGGTCAGTGTTCGGTTTAGGGTTAGGTTTATTCTGAGGGCCAACATTTGGACTAGGGTTTGGTCTAGGGGTAGGGTTAGTGTTTGGGTTAGGTTAAGGGTTATTATTAGGGCTAGGACTAAGTTTTTGTTTAGGGCTAGGCCTAGTGTTATCACTAGATAAAGGATTAAGTGTAGGTCTAGGTCTACTCTTAGGGAAAGGTTTAGTTATAGGGTTACAGGTAGTGCCAATATTAGGGGTCGGTTTAGACCTATGGTTAGTTTTAGGGCCAGAATAAGGGTCAGGGTTAGAATTAGGGTTTGTGATAGTGATAGAGCTAGATTGAGGATTAGGTTTAGGACTAGTAATAGAGTTAGGTTTAGGGTTAGGCTAAGAATTAGGTTTAGAACTAGGGTTGCTTTAGGGTTAGAGCTTGGCTTATGGTAAGGGATAGGGTTAGCACTAGTTTTAGGTCTAGGGTTAGCGCTAGTTTTAGGGCTAGGGTTAGGTTTAGGGTTAGGGTTAAAGCTAGGGTTAGAGCTTGGATTAGGGCTAGGCTAGGATTTGTGTTAGCTTTAGGGTTACGGCTGATGTAAGAACTAGGGTTACAATTAGGGCTAGATTTAGGGTTATTGTTATGTCTAGGTTTAGTGTTTGATTAGGTATAGGGTTAGGGTTATGTTTAGGGTAATAGATAGGTAGGGTTAGTGAATGTGTTAGGGTTAGGCCGAGGGTTAGCATTAGGGTTAGGATTAGAGTTAGGGTTAGAGTAATGGATAGGGTTAGAGCTAGGGTTAGGGCTAGGGTTATGCTTAGTGTTACTGTTAGGGTAAGTGCTAGGTTTAGGGTTTGTGCAAGGATTAAAGTTAGTGTTAGGTTTATGGTAAGAGTTAGGACTTGGTTTAGGTTTAGAGTTAGGGTTAAAGCTAGTTTGGGGCTCGCATTAGGGCTAGTTTTTGCTTAACATTAGGGCTAGTGTTAGGGATACACCTAATGTAAGAACTAGGGTTATGATTAGGACTAATTTTAGGGTTACGTTACAGTAAGTCTAATATTTTGGTTAGGTTTAAGTTCAGGGTGATGTTTTGAGGGAGGGTTAGTGTTAGGTTCAGAGTCAGGGTCAGGTTTAATTTTAGGGTTGGGGATAGGACACGAATTAGGGGTAGGCTTAGGGCTAGATGTAGGGTTAGGATTTGGTTCAGGTTAAGGGTTAGGGTTACTGCTATGGCTTGTTATGTTTTAGGGCTAAGGATAAAGTTAAGTGTAGTTTTACAATTAATGTTAGTGTTATTGCTAGTGATAAATTGAGTTTAGGCTTAGGGGTACATTTAGAGTTATGGTTAATTCTAGGGTTAGGGCTATTGCTAGGGTTAGGGCTAAGGTTAGGTCTAGTGTTTGGGTTATGGTAAGGGATAGGGTTAGAACTAGGAATAAATCTAGGTCGATTAGTTAGAGTTAGTCTTAAAGCTAGGGTTAGGGTTAAGTTTAGGGCTAAATTAGGGCTAGGAATATGTCTAGGATTGGTGTTAGTTTTAGGCCTAGGGTTAGGGCTATGTTTAAGATTAGGTTTAGGGTTATGTTTAGGGGATGGGATAGGGTTATAGCTAGGTTCAGGTCTAGGGTGATGATTAGAATTTTGTTTAGGTCTAGTGTTAGGTTTGTGTTAGAATTAATGGTAGATTTGGAGTTAGGAATAGGGCTAGGTTTTGTGTTAGTGTTAGAGCAAGTTTTAGGGATAGGGATAATGTCAGGTTTTGGGTTAAGGATAAGGATAGTAAGAGGGTTATGTTCATGGATAGGTCAAATATTAGGTTTAGGGTAAGGCAAAGGTTAAGAGTAATGTGTATTTTTAGGGTTAGGGTCAGGTTTCGGGGTTGTGTTAGGTGAATTATTAGGGTTAGGGCTCAAATTCGCATTAGGGTTAGAATTAGGGTTAGGTTTATGGATAGGTTTAAGTTTAGGATTCAGGTTAAGATTAGGGTAATTGATAGGGTTAGGGTTAGTGATAGGCTTAGGGTTAGGCCTAGGGTAGCATTTGTGTTAGGGTTATTGTTAGGGTAATGAATAGCATTATAGCTAGCATTAGGGCTATGGTTTTGGATAGGATTATGGTTAGAGTTAGGGTAAGGGCTAGGGCTCGGGTTAGGGTTTTGGTTAAGTTTTGGGTACAGGTTAGGTTTTGAGCTAGGGTTAGTGCTAGGATGAGGGTTAGGTTTAGGATTATGTATAGGGTTAGATTTACTGTTATGGTTAGTGTTAGTGTTAGGATTAGGGCTAAGGTAATTTTTAGAGTTAGGTTAATGAATAGGGTTATATGTTGGGTTAGGTTTAGGGGTAGTTTTAAGTTTAGGGTTAGTGTTAATGTTAGGGCTAAGATTATCATTTGGTTTAGGGTAATGGATAGGGTTAGATGTCAGGCTAGGGTGAGGGGTAGTTTTATGTTTAGGGTTAGTGTTATGTTTTGGGCTAGGGTTAGTGTTAGTGTAAGGGTTAGGGTTTTATCTAGGGTTAAGTCTATGATGAGAGTTAGGTTTAGGGTTAGGTCTAGGATTAGGTTTACAATTAGGATTAGAGCTAGGGTTATCAGTAGGGTTCATGTTGGGTTTAGGATAATGCATAATATTAGAGATAGTATTAGGGTTAGTGTTAACATTATGATTAGTGCTAGGATTAGGTTTAGGTTTAGGGATAGGGCTAGGGTTAAATTTAGGGTTCGGTTTTGGTTTTTATCTAGGGTTAGGTCTATGGCGAGGGTTAGGGTTACTGTGAGGGTTAGGCTTAGGGTAAGGGGTAAGGTTAGGTTAGGGTTAGATTATACTTTGGGCTAGATTTAGGGCTAGGTTTTGTGTTAGGTATTGTGTTAGGTTTAGAGCTAGTTTTAGTGCTATGGTCATGTAAGGGTTATGTTTACAATTATGGCTAGGTCTAGTGTTAGGTTTAGGTTTCAGTTAGGGTCAGTTTTATAGCTAGGGTTAGTGTTTATGTCAGGGACTGTGTTTGGATTAGGGTTAATGTTAGGGTTAGAGACAGAATTAGGATTGGTTAGGTCTAGAGGTAGTTTAGTGTTTGGCTTAGGTAAGGGTTATCATTAGAGCTAGGGCTAGTTTTTGTGTTTAGGTTTTGGTTAAAGATATGGCTATATTTAGGATTAGCTTTTATCTAGGGCTAGTGTTAGGGTTAGGTTTAGGTGTAGAGTTATTGGTAGGGCTAGTGTTAGGGTTTGGTTTAGGTCAGGGTCAGAATAAGGGTCAGGGTTATGGTTAGAATTTGGATTATGATTATAACAAGAATGAGGGCTATGGTTAGGACTAGTAATAGGGTTAAGTTTTGGGTTAGACTAAGAATTAGTTTTAGGACTAGGTTTAGCATTAGGGTTGGGATTTGGCTAGGGTAAAGTATAAGGTAAGAACTAGGGTTAGAGATAGTGTTAGGGTTAGGGTTAGGGTGAAAGCTACGGTTAGGTATCATATTTGGGCTAGGTTTGGGTTAGAATTACATTTAAGGTTATGGCTAATGTATAATCAAGTGTTATGTTTAGAACTACTTTTAGAATTAGGGTTAGGACCAAGTCTAGTGTTAGGTTAAGGTTTAGGTTTAGGGTAATGTTTAGAGGTAGGGTTAGTGTTAATGTCAGAGACATGTTTAGGGGTAGTTTTAGGGTTAAGATTAGGACTCAAATTATGCCTAGGCTTAGGGCTGGATATAAGGTTATGGTTTGGTTTAGGTAAAAGTTTAGGGTTAGTTTTATGGCTCAGTTTTGTTTTAGGTCTAAGCCTATGTTTATGGCTAGTTTTTGGATTATCATTAGGGTTAGGGCTAGTATTAGGGTTAGGTTTAGTTGTAGAATTAGGGTTAGATTTAGAGTTAGTTTTAGATCTAGGGTTAGGGCAAGGTGTAATTGTAGGGCTAAGGTTATTCTAGGCTATGGCTAAAAATAAGATTATGATAAGTGATATGGTTAGAATTAGGGTTAGATCTAGCGCTAGGGCAAGAGTTATAGTTAGTCTTAAAGCTAGGATTAGGGTTAGATTTAGGATTAGGGCTAGGATTAGTGTTGGTCTTAGTCCTAGGGTTATGGTTAGGGCTAGGTTTAGTGTTAGAGTTAGGGTTTGGGTTAGGTTTAGGGCAAGCAATGGGGTTATAACTAGGTTTAGGGCTAGGATAAGGGTTAGAATTTGGGTTAGGGTTATGATTAAAGCTAGGATTTGGGCTGGGATGAGAATTAGTGTTCGTGTTAGTGTTAGGGCTAAGATTAGAGCTATGGCTAATGTCAGGTCTAGGTTTACATTAGAGATAGGTTTCGATTTATGTTTATGGTTAGGTCAAGTATAAGGCTTAGATTTAGGGTAAGGGTCAAGTTTACAGCTATGTGTATTATTAGGGTCAGTGTTTGGCTTAAGTTTTGGTTTAGGTTAAGGTTTAGGTTTAGGGATCCAATTAGGATTAGGGTTAGGGTTAGGGTTAGGGTAATGAATAGGCTTAAGATTAGGGTTCAGGATAGTTTTAGGGCAATGAACAAGTTTAGGGATTGTGATAGGGTTAGGGTTAAGCCTATGATTAGTATTAGGGTGAGGATTATGGTTAGGGCAGTGAATAGAATTAGAGCTAGGCTTAGGGCTAAGTTTATGTTTAGGATTAGGGTTAGGGTTAGGGTAGTTGATATAATTAGAGCTATGGTTAGGGCTATGTTTAATGTTAGGGTTATGACTAGTGTTAGGTTTGGGTTTGGGATATGGCTAGGGTTATGTAAAGGATAAAGGTTAGGCTTTGAGCTAGGGTTAGGTCTAAAGAGAGGCTTAGCGTTAGGGTTAGGGATATGGTTAGATTTAGGGTTACTCTTAGGGCTATGTTCAGGCCTAAAATTAGGGCTTAGTTTCATGTTATTTTAGGCCTAGGGTTAGGGCCATGTGTAATGTAAGAGCTAGGATTATGATTAGGGCTAGTTTTAGGGTTCAGGTTATGGCTAGGTCTAGTGTTAGGATTAGGTTTTGGTTTAGGGTGAGCATTGGAGCTAGGATTTTGTTGGAGTTAGGGCCAGTGTTCAGGTTAGAGTTAGTATTGGTTTTAGTGCCAGAAGTAGTACTAGGGTTAGGTCTATGGATCGGGTTACTGTTTGGGTTAGGTTAGGGTTTATAGTTAGGGCTAGGGCTTTGTTTCTATTCAGGTCTAGGGCTAGAGGTAGGTCTATATTGAGAATTACGTTTAAGTCTAGGGCTAGTTTTCAGTTTAGGTTTAAGTATATGATTATTGGTAGGTCTAATGTTAGGGTTCGGTTCCGGGTTAGGTTCAGGTTTATACCTGCGGTTAGTGTTAGGGTTAGAATAAGTGTCAGGGTTAAGGTTTTTGTTTGGGTTAGTGTTAGAACTAGAACAAATTTTAGGATTAGGACTAGTAATATTGTTAGGATTTGGGATAGGCTAAGGATTAGGTTTAGGACTAGGTCTAGCATTAGGTTTAAGGATTAGCTTAAATTAATGGATAGGGTAAAATCTAGGATTAGATCTAGGGTTAGGGTATGGATTAGGGCTAGTTTTAGGGTTAGGGTTAAAACTAGAATTAGCGCTTGGCTTAGGGCCAGGTTTTGGGTTAGGTGGGGGCTAGTGTTAGGATTACAACTAAAGTATAATCCAGGGTTATGATTATGGCTACTTTTTGTGTAAGTGTTATGGCTAGGTCAAGTGTTAGGGTTAGGGTTACTGTTAGCGTGATGTTTAGAGCTAGGGTTAGTGTTAGGGTCAGGGTCAGTGTTTGGGTTATTGATAGGGTTAGGGTTAAACCCAGAATTATCACTAGAGTTAGGTCTAGGTGTAGGGTTAGGGTTTGTGTTAGGTTAAGGTTTATCATTAGGGATAGGGCTAGGTTTTTGTTTAGTACTAGGGCTAGAGATATGGCTAAAGTTAGGATTAGGTTTAGGTCTAGGGCTAGTGTTAGGGTTAGGTTTAGGTATAGGTTTATTGCTAGTACTAGTGTTAGGGTTCAGTTTAGGGTTATGGTCAGGTTTAGACATACGGTTACTGTTAGGGTAAGAATAATTGTCAGGGTTATTTTTAGGGTTTGGGTTATGGTTAGAGCTAGAATGAGGGCTTGGGTTAGAACTAATAATAAGGTGAGGGTTTGGGTTAGGCTAAGGATTAGGATTAGGCCTAGGGTTAGCATTAGGGTTAGGGTTAGCTTAGAGTAAGGGGTAGGATTAAAGCTAGGATTAGGGGCATGTTTAGGTTTAGGGTTAGGGCTTGTGTTAGGTTTAGTTTTAGTGTTAAAGCAAGGGTTAGGTTTTGAATTAAGTCTACGTTTAGGTTAGAGTTAGGGCTAGTTTTAGATTTATGGCCTTTGTACGGTCTAGGTTTACGATTTTGCTAGTTATACCATTAGGGTTAGGACTAGGTCTAGTGTTAGAGTTAGGTATAACATTTAGAGGTAGGATTAGTGTTAGGGTCAAATTCAAGGTCAGAATAATTTTAGGATAGGGTTTGGACTCAAACTAGGGCTAGTGTTAGGGCTAGGTGTGGTTTTGAGTTTTGGTTTAAGTTAAGTTTTAAAATTAGGGTTATGGCTCAGTTTTGTTTTAGGGCTAGGGCTATAAGCTTAGGGCTAGTTTTAGGCTTAGTATTAGGTTTAGGGCTTGTGTTAGGGTTAGGTAGGCTTAGGGTTAAAGTTAGATTTTGATTTAGGATTAAATCTAGGGTTAGGTCAAGGGCTAAGGATAGGGCTACTGTTAGGTCTTGGTTTATGCCTAGGATTAGGGTTATGGTAAGTGATAGGGTTAGAAATAGGAATAGGGCTAGGATGAGAGTGAGAGTTAGTCTTACATCTAAGCTTAGTGTTTGGTTAGGTTAGGGCTTAATTAGGGCTAGGAATAGGGGTAGGTTTATGCTTATATTTTGGCCTAGTGTTAGTTTTAGTCTTCAGGTTATGTTTTGTGTAAACGATGGAGTTAGAGCTAGGGATAGGACTAGGGTGAAGTTTAGAATTAGGGTTAGGGCAAGAGGTTAATTAGAGTTATGATTAAGGCTAGGTTTAGGGCTTGGATGAGGGCTAGGGTTTGTGTTAGTGTTAAGGCTAGGATTAGTGTTAGGGTGAATGTCAGGAGTATATTTATGGTTAGGTATAGTTTTAGGGTTATGTTTATGGCTACGTTTAGTGTAAGTGTTAGGTTACGGGTAGGGGTCAAATTTAGAACTAAGAGTATTATTAGGGTCAGATTCAGGTTTAGTGTTTGTTTAGGATAGGGTTTAGGGTTTGGGTTAGAGTAATGATAGGTTTGGATTTAGGGTTCAGGTTAGATTTAGCATAATGGATAGAGTTACGGTTAGGGATAGGGTTAGATTTAGGCCTAGGGTTAGCATTATAATTAGGGTTACGTTTAGGGTAATTGATAGGGTTAGGCTAAATTTAGGGCTAGGGTTATAGATAGGATTATGGCTAGGGTTAGGTTTAGGGTTATGGGTGTTTTTTTTTGTGTTAAGTTTAGGGCTAGAATTACAGCTAGGGCAAATGTCAGGTCTAGGATAATAGCTAGCAAAACTTTTATGTTTAGGTTTATGGCTAGGTCTAGTATAAGGATTAGGTATAGTGGTTGGGTCAGGATTAGTGCTAGGTATATTATCATGGGAAGGGGCAGATTTATTGTTTTCGTTGGGTTAAGGTTTAGGGTTAGGGCTTGAATTAGCTTTAGGTTTAGAGTTAGGGTAATAATAGGGTTAGGCTTAGGGTTCAAGTTAGTTTTAGTTTAATGAAATAGCTTAAGGTTAGGGATAAGTTTAGGGTAAGGCCTAGGATTACCATTAGAGTTATGATTATGGTTAGTGTAATGGATAGGGTTATAGCTAGTGATAGGGCTACGGTAATGGTTAGAATTCTAGCTAGGTTTAAGGTAAAGTTTAGGGCTATGTTCTGGGTTAGGGTTAGGTTTAGGGTTAGGCATAAAGATAGGGTTAAGGCTCGTATTAGGGCTTGGTTTTGGGTTTGCTTAGAGCTAAGATTAGGGCTAAGTTAATGAATTAACTAGTATTGCAATTAGTGCTATTATTAGGGTTAGGGCTTGTTCTAGTGTTACGATTAGGTTTAGGGTTAAGGTGATGTTTAGAGCAAGGGTTATTGTTAGTGTTAGTGTCAGAGTCAGGGTTAGTTTTAGGGTTAGGGTTAGAACTCGAATTAGGGCTAAAGTTAGTAGTAGTTGTAAGGTTAGGGTTTGATTCAGGTTAAGGGTAAGGTATATATGTTGGTTTTGTTTTAGGGCTAGGCCTACAGTTATGGTTAGATTGTGGATTAGCATCAGGGTTAGGGCTAGTGTTAGGTTGAGGTTTAGGCTTAGGGTTAGGGTTAGATTTTCAGTTAGGGTTAAATCTAGGGTTATGGCTAAGTCTAGGGTTAGGGTTATGGTAACAAATATGTTTAGAACTAGGAATATGGCTAGGGTGAGAATTAGTGTTAGTCATAGTAGTAGACTTAGGGTTATGGTTAGGGTTAAGGCTAAATTAGTGCTAGGATTAGGACTAGGTTTAGTGTTGGGGTTAGGGCTACATTAGGGCTATTATTAAGGCTAGGGATAGTGTTAGGGTTAGAATTAGGGGGTAGGCTAGAGGTAAGGTTAGCATTGGTGTTAAGGTAAATTTTAGGGGAATGGGTGAGGTTATTGCTAACTTTAGGGATAGGGTGAGTGTTAGAATTAGGATTAGGCATAGGGTTATGTTTCCATTTAGGATTAAGGCTAGGTTTAGGGCTAGGTTAAGGGCTAGGGTTTCTGTTGGTGTTATGGCTAGGACCAGGTCTAGGGCTAATATCAGGTCTAGGGTTAATGTTAAAAATAGTTTTAGGATTAGGTTACGGCTAGATCTAGTGTAAGAGTTAGGTTTAGATTAAAGGTCAGCTTTAGGGCTAGGGTTATTATTAGGGTCAGGGTCAGGGTCAGGGTTAGCATTTGGTTTAGCTAAAGGTTTAGGGTTAAGGCTCAAATTAGCATTATGGTTAGGTTTAGGATTAGGGTAATGGATTGGGTTTAGTTTAGGTTTCAGTTAAGGTTTAGGGTAATGGATGAGTTAGATTTAGCAATTGGGTTATGGTTACCATTAGGGTTAGGGTAATGTTTACTGTAATGGATAGGTTTAGAGCTAGGGTTAGGGCTATATTATAGTTTGGATTAAGTCGAGGATTAGGGCTATGTTTAGGGATAGGTTTAGGGTGTGATTTAGGGTAAGTTTTAGGGTTAGGGTAAGTGTTAACTTTAGGGCTATGGTTATAGTTAGGTTAGGGTAAGAGTTAGTTAGTTAGTAATTTTAGGGCTAGGGTGAGGGTTAGGTTTAGGTTTAGGTCTATGTTTACATTTATGGTTAAAATTATGTTCAGTGTTAGGGATGGGGTTTTTATTAGTGTTAGGTTTACGGTTAGGGTAATGGATATAGTTAGAGCTAAAGTTCAGGCTAGGTTTAACGTTAGGATTAGGGATAGGGTTAGGGATAGGTTTTGGGACAGAGATAGGGTTATGTTTAGTGTAAAGGTTAAGCTTTGAGCTAGCGTTAAGTCTAAGGCGAGGCTTAGTTTAGGGCTAGGTTTAGGGCTAGGGTTAGGCTAAGTGTTTTGCTTAGAGCTAAGTTTAGGCCTAGGATTAGTGCTAGGTTTTATGTTAGGTTTATGGCTAGGGTTAAGACTATGGTTAATGTAAGAGCTAGGGTTATGTTTAGCATTAGTTTTAGGGTTAGGGTTATGGCTAGGTCTAGTGGTAGGTCTTGGCTTTGAGTTAGTGTCATGTTTAAAGCTAGGTTCAGTGTTAGAATTAGGGTCAGTTTTTGGGATATGGTTAGGGTTTGGGTTAGAGCCAAAATTAGGACTAGGTTTAGGTCTAGGGGTAGGGTAAGTGTTCGGTTTAGGTTAAGGGTTATTGTTAGTGCTAGTGCTAGGTTTTTGTTTAGGTATAGGGCTAGATTTACAGCTATATTTAGGATTAACTTTGGGTCTAGGTCTAGTATTAGGCTTACATATAGGTACAGGGTTACCAGTAGGGCTAGTGTTAGGGTTTGGTTTAGGGTTAGTGTCAGGTTTAGACCTAGGGTTACTGTTAGGGTCACATGAGTGTCAGAGTCAGGTTTAGAGGTAGAATTAGGGCTAAGGTTAAGGCTAGTATTATGGTTAGAATTTAAGTTAGGCTAATGATTAGAATGAGGACCAGAGTTAGCATTTGGGTTAGGGTTTGGCTTATTATAAGGAATAAGGTTAGAGTTAGGTTTAGGGCTAGAATTAGGGTTAGGGTTAGGACTAGTATTACGGTTAAAGCGAGGGTTAGGGCTCGGATTAGGTGTAGAATTTTTGTTAGGGTTAGGGCTATGGTTATGACAATGACTAAAGTCCGAACTAGGGTTATGATTAAGGCTAGTTTTCGGGTTAGGTTAAGGCTATATATAGTGTTAGAGTTAATTTTAAGTTAGGGTGATGTTTAGAGCTAGGATTAGTGTTAGGGTCAGTGTAAGGTCAGGGTTAGTTTTAGAGTTAGTTTTAGGGTTAGTAGTAGGGTTATGGTTTGATTTAGGTTAAGGGTTAATATTAGTGCTATGGCTTGGTTTTGGTTTATGGCTAGGACTAGGGATATTAGCGTTATGGTTGGGATAGTGTCAGGGTTTGGTTTAGGCTTATTGTTACAGTTAAATTTAGAGTTAGGTTTAGATTTAGACTTAGTCTTAGATCTAGGATTAGGATTGAGGCTAAGTATAGAACTAGGGCTAGGGCTAAGACAAGAGTTAGAGTTAGTCTTATGGCTAGGTTTAGGGTTAGGATAGGATTAAATAAAGGCTAGGAATAGCACTAGGCTTTTGTTAGGCCTAGGTTTAGGGTGAAGGTTAGGGTTAGGTTTAGGGTTATGGTTAGTTTTGTGGTATAGGATGAGTTTATAGGTAGGTTTAGGGCTAGGATGAGGAATAGAATTAGGGTTAGGGCAGGGGTTATGTTTCGGGCTACGATAAAGCCTAGGTTTATGGCTAGGATTATGGCTGGGGTTAATTTCAGGTCTAGTGTTGTGGTTAAAATAGTTTTAGGTTTAGTTTTATGGCTATGTCTAGTGTAAGTGGTAGGTTAGTGTTAGGGTTAGGTTTAGAGCTAAGGGTACTCTTAGTGTCAGGGTCGCAATTAGTGTTTTGGATAGGTTAAGGTTTAATGTTAGGGCTCGAATTAGTATTAGTTAGGATTAGGGTAAAGATAGTGTTAGGTTTAGGTTTCAAGTTAGGTTTAGAGTAATGGATTGGGTTAGGATTAGGGATATGATTAGGTTTAGGCCGAGGTTTAACTTTAGGGTTAGGGTTATGATTAGGGTAATGGATAGGGTTAGAGATAGGGGTAGATTTAGGGTTATTGATAAGACTATTAATAGGATTGGGCTTATGGTTAGGGTTAGGGTTAAATCTAGGGTTACATCAAGGGTATAGTTACGATTAGTGATAGGGTTAGGGTTAGGGGTAAATCTAGGGATAGTGCTCGAAATAAGGCTAGGTTTTGGGTTAAGTTAAGGCTAGGTTTAGGGTAACAGCTAATGTAAGTACCTGGGTTTCGATTAGGACTAATTTTAGGGTTAGGGTTAGGGCTAGGTCTATTGTTAGATTTAGGTATACGGTTAGGGTGATGTTAAGAGCTAGATTTAGTGTTACGGTCAGAGTCAGGGTCAGGGTTAGTTTTAGGGTTTGGCTTAAAACTCGAATTATATCTAGAGTTATGACTGAATGCAGGTTTAGTGCTTAGTTTTTATTAAAGATTAGGGTTAGGTCTATGGCTTGTTTTTGTTTTAGGGCTAGGGTTAGTGCTAATTTTACAATTAGCCTTAGGGTTAGGACTAGTGTTAGGTTTAGGTTTAGGCTAAGGGTTAGTGTTAGATTTAGATTTAGGGTTAGATCTAGGGTTGCTGCTAGGGCTATGAATAAGGCTAGTTTTATACCTATGGTTTGGGCTAGGAATAGGGTTCCAGTAAAGTATAGGGTTAGAACTAGGGTTAAGACTAAAGTTATAGTTAGAGTTAGTCTTTGGGCTAGGGTTAGGGTTAAGGTTAGGGATAGGGATAAATTACATCTAAGATTATGGCTAGGGTTATTGTTAGAGTTAGGACTAGGGTTTTGGTTAGGGTTATAATTAAAGCTATGTTTAGGGCTAGGATAAGGATTAGGGTTTGTGTTAAGTTTAGGGCAAGTATCATGGGGAGGGCAAATATCAGGTCTAGGTTTATGTTTAGAGATAGATTTGGGGTTAGATTTATGGCTAGGTCTAGTGTAAGGGTTAGGTATAGGGTAAGAGTGAGGTTTAGAGCTGGGGAAATATTAGGGTCACTGTCAGTGTTAGGGTTTGGTTTAGGTTTGTGTTTAGGTTTAGGGCTCGAATTATCATTAGAGTTAGGGTTAGGGTAATGATTGGATTAGGTCTAGGTTTCAGTGTAGCTTTAGGGTATTTGATAAGTTTGAGGAGAGTGATACATTTAGGGTTAGGCCTAAGGTTAGCATTAGGGTAAGGGTTATGTTTAGGTTAATGATACAGTTAGACCTAAGTTTAGCGCTAGAGTTATGGTTAGAATTAGGTCTTGATTTAGGGTTAGGGTGAGGGTTAGAACTAGGACTAGGTTAAGGTTATGTTTAGTGTAAAGATTCGGTTCTGAGCTATGGTTATGGCTAGGCTCAGTGTTAGGTTCAGGATAATGTCTTTGGATAGGATTACGGTAGATTTTGGGTTAGGGTTATGGTTAGGATTAGACCTAGGATTAATGGTAAGGTCATTAAAAGAGTCAGGGATAGTGTTAGGGTTTTGGATTGGGTTAGATCTAGAATGAGTGCAAGGGTAAGGGCTATTAATAAGGTGGGTGTTTTGGTTACCCAAGGATTAGGGATAGGTCTAGGGTTACCCTTAGTTTTAAGATTTTGCTTAAGTAAGGGATTGGTTTAGAGCTAGGGATATGGCTATCATTATGGTTAGAATTAGGGTTAAAGCTAGGTTTAGGGCTCAGATTAGGCCTAGGTTTTGTGTTAGTCACTAGAGTTAGGGAAATGGCTAATGTAATAACTAGGGTTACCATTAGGTTTAGTTTTAATGTTAAGATATGTGTTAGGTTTAATGTTAGGGTTAGGTTTAAAGATAGGATGTTATTGTTAGCTATTTATCATGTTAGAATAGGAGTCAGGGTCAGGCTTACTTCTAGGGTTAGAGTTAGAACTCAAATTAGGTCTAGGGTTACTGTTAGAGTTCAGTTTAAGGTGAGGGTGGTGTTTACAGTTAGGGTGAGTGTTAGCATATGAGTCATCATCAGGGTTGGTTTTAAGGTTAGGGTTATTACTCAAACTAGGGTTAGGATTAGGTCTAGTAGTAGTGTTAGGGTTTGGTTTAAGTTAAGGTTTAGGGTTAGGGCTAATGCTGGGTTTTGTTTTAGTCCTAGGTTTAGGGTTAGGGCTAGTGTTAGTGTTAGGCTTAGCCTAGTGTCCAGCTTAAATTTGTAATAAGGGTTAGACCTAGGGTTAGGATTAGAACTAAGGAAAGGGCAAGGGTTATGGCTAGGTTTAGGGTTATGATAAGAGATAGGGTAAGAACTAGGGATAGGGCTAGGGCGAGAGTTAGTCTTAGGGCTAGGGTTAGGGTTAAGGTTAGAGATAGGGCTAAATTAGGGCTAGGATTAGGGCTAGGTTTAGTGTTTAGTTTAAGCCTATGGTTAGGGTTAGGGTTAGGGTTAGAGTTTAGAGTTAGCGTTTAGAATTTAGGTTTAGCGTTAGGGCAAAGTTTGTGGTAATGGATGGCTTTATAGCTAGGTTTAGAGGTAGGATGATGGTTATAATTAGGGTTATGGCTGTGGTTAGTGTTAGGGTTATGATTAAGCCTAGGTTTAGGTCTACGATGAGGGCTAGGCATTTTTTTTTTTTTTTTTAGGGTTAGGGCTGGGATTAGTGCTAGGGCTAATTTCAGGTCCAGAATTATGTTTAAATATATTTTTAGGATTAGGATTATGGGCACGTCTGGTGTAAGGGTTAGGTTTAGGGTTAGCATCAGGTTTAGAGCTAGGGGTATTACTAGGGTCAAGTTCTGGGTTAGGGTTTGGGATAGGTTAAGGTTTAAAGTTAGGGCTTGTATTTGCAATAGGGATAGAGTTATGATTATGATAATGGATAGATTTAGAAATCAGTTTATGGCTAGTGTTATTTTTATGATTAGGGCTAGGTTTGGGGTTAAGTTAGTGTAGGGTTAGGGTTACAGCTAATGTAAGTACTAGGATTATGATAACGGCTTATTTTAGTGTTTTAGGCCTAGGTTTACTCTTAGGTTTATGTTTAGATTTAGGGTGATGTTTAGACCTCGGGTTATTGTTATGGTCAGAGTAAGGGTCAGGGTTAGTTTTAGAGTTTGGCTTAAAACTTGAATTAGGGCTGGGGTTAAGGCTAGGTGTAGTGTTAGGGCTTGGTTTAGGTTAATGGTTATGGTTAGAGCTTTTGCTCGGTTTGGTTTTAGGGCTAGTGTTAGTGTTAGTAAAATTTTTAGGATTAGTTTTAGGGTTAGGGCTAGTTTTAGAATTAGGCTTAGGCTTCGGTTTAGTGTTAATTTTAGAGTTAGGTTTTTATCTAAGGTTAGTGTTTGGGCTAAGGATAGGGCAAGTGTTAGGACTAGGATTTAAGATAGGGTTAGGTCTTTGGGAAGGGATAGGATTAGTATGAGTGATAGGGCCAGTGGGAGAGTTAGAGTTATTCTTAGGGCTAGGGTTAGGGTTAGGGTGAGGGATTAGGGCTAAATTATGGCTAGGTTTAGTGTAAGGGCTAGGGTTAGAGATAGTTTTATAATTAGCATCAGGGTTAGGGCTACTTTTAGGCTAAGGCATCGAGTTAGGGTTAGAGTTAAATTTAGGTTTTGATCTACTGTTAAAGCTAGGGTTAGAGATAGGGCTAAATTAGGGCTAGGATTAGGACTAGGTTTAGTGTTTAGTTTAAGACTAGGGTTATTGTTAAGGTTAGGGTTAGTGTTAGGGTTAGAGTTTAGAGTTAGCATTTAGAATTCAGGTTTAGTGTTAGGGCAAAGTTTGTTGTAATGGATGGCTTTATAGCTATGTTTAGAGGTAGGGTGAGTGTTATAATTAGGGTTAGGGCTGTGCTTAGGGTTAGGGTTATGATTAAGCCTAGTTTTAGGGCTAGGATGTGGGCTAGGGATTTTTTTTAAGGTTAGGGCTAGGATTAGTGCTAGTGCTAATTTCAGGCCCATAATTATGGTTAAAGATAGTTTTAGAATTAGGATTATAGGTACGTCTAGTGTAAGGGTTATGTTTAGGGTTAGCATCAGGTTTACAGCTAGGGTTGTTTTTAGGGTCAAAGTCTGGGTTAGGATTTGGGATAGGTTAAGGTTTAAAGTTAGGGCTTGAATTAGAATTAGAGTTAGGGCTTTTGCTAGGGTTAGGGCTAGGATTAGGGTTATGGTAAAGGAATATGCTTAGAAGTAGGGATAGGTCTAGGATGAGAATTAGAGTTATTCTAAGGAGCAGGCTTAGGGTGAGGGTTAGGGTTAGGGCTAAATTAGGGCTAGGATTTGGACTAGGGTTATGGTTAGGTTTAAGCCTATGGATTGGGCTTGGGTTAGGGTTAGCATTTGGTTTAGGGTTAAGTTAAGAAGAATGGGTGGGGTTATAGCTAGGTTTAGGGCTAGGGTGAGGGTTAGAATTAGGATTAGGCCTAGGGCTATGGGTCAGTTTAGGATTAAGGCTAAGATTAGGGCTAGGATGAGGGGTCGATTTTTTGATAGGGTTAGGGCTACAATTCGGGCTAGAAATAATATCAGGTCTAGGGTTATGCTTAAGGATAGTTTTAAGGTTAGGTAATGGCTAGGTCTAGTGTAAGTGTTAGGTTTTTGTTAAAAGTCAGCTTTAGAGCTAGAAATATTATTTGTGTCACGGTCAGGATCAGGGTTAGCATTTGGTTTACATTAAGGTTAAGGGGTTAGGGCTCGAATTTTTGTTAGGATTAGGTTTAGAGTTAAGGTAATCGAAGAGTTTACTTTAGGTTTTAGTTAAGGTTTAAGGTAACAGATGGGTTAGTTTTCAGCAATCGGGTTAGGATTAGCATTAGGGTTAGGGTTATGTTTAGTGTAATGGATAGTTTTAGAGCTAGGGTTGGGCTAAGTTATGGTTTGGGTTAAGTCTAGGATTAGGATTAGGTTTAGGGATAGGGCTAGGGTTTGGTTTAGGGTAAGTGTTAGGGTTAGGGTAAGGGTTAGTTTAGAGTTAAGGTTATGGTTTGTTTAGGATAAGGGTTAGTGTTTGAGCTAGTGTTAGGTCTAGTGTGAGGGTTAGGTTTAGGTTTACTTCTAAGTTCAAGATTATGGTTAGAGTTAGGTTTAGTGTTAGGGATAGGGTTTTAATTAGGGTTAGGGTTAGGTTTAGGGTAATGGATAGGGTTAGAGCTAAAATTTGGGCTAGGGTTAAGGTTAGGATTAGGGCTAGGTTTAGGATTAGGATTTAGGTTAGGTCTAGGGTTATGTTTAGTGTAAGGGTTAGGCTTTGAACTAGGGTTAGGTCTAAGGAATGTTTTAGGGTTAGAGTTAGTGTTAGGGTTAGGGCTAGGCTTAGGTTTATGCTTAGAGCTAAGTTTAGGCCTAGGTTTAGCTCTAGCCTTTGTGTTAGGTTTAGGGCTAGGGTTAGGACAATGGGTAATGTAAAAGCTAGGGTGATGTTTAGGGCTAGGTATAGGTTTAGGGTTGTGGCTAGGTCTAGTGTTAGGTCTAGGTTTTCGGTTAGTGTCAGGTTTAAAGCTAGTTTAAGTTTTAGGATTACGGTCAGTTTTCAGGATAGGCTTTGGTTTAGGGTTAGAGCCAGAATTAGGACTAGGGTTAGATTTAGAGATAGGGTAAGTACTTGGTTTAGGTTAAGTTTTATAGTTAGTTCTAGTGTTAGGATTTTGTTTAGGTCTAGGGCTAGATTTATAGCTATATATAGGATTAGCTTTGGGTCTAGGTCTATTGTTAGGCTTAGGTATAAATATAGGGTTACTGGTAGGTCTAGTGTTAGGTTTTGGTTTAGGTTTAGGGTCAGGTTTAGAACTAGGGTTACTTTTAGGTTCAGATAAGAGTCAGGGTTAGGTTTAGAATTAGAATGAGGGCTAGGGTTAGGACTAGTAATATTGTTAGTGTTTAAGTTAGACTAAGGATTAGGGTTAGGACTAGGGTTAACATTTGGGTTAGGGTTTAGCTTAGGGTAAAGGATAGGGTTAGAGCTAGGTTTAGGGCTTGGGGTTAGAGTTAGTGTTAGGGTTAAGATTAGGGTTTAAGCTAGGTTAAGGACTAGAATTAGGGGTAGGATTTGTGTTATGGTAAGGGCTAGGGTTATGAAACCGACTAATGTATGAACTAGGGTTACAATTAAGGCTAATTTTAGGCTTACGGTTAAGGCAAGGTCTAGTGTTAGGGTTAATTTAAGTTAAGGTGATTATTAGAGCTAGGATTAGTGTTAGGGTCAGCATCAGGGTCAGAGTAATTTTTAGAGTTAGGGTTAGGGCTAGGTGTAAGGTTTGGGTTTGGTTTAGGTTAAGGGTTTGTGTTAGGGATATGGCTTGGTTTTGTTTTATGGCTTTGGCCAGGGCTAGGGCAAGTTTTAGGATTAGCATTATGGTTAGGGTTAGTGTTAGAGTTTGGTTTGGCTTATGATTACACTTAAATTTAGATTTAGGTTTAGATTTAGAATTAGGTTTAGATCTAGATTTAGGACAGGGCTAAGGGTAGAACTAGGGCTAGGGCAAGGGCATGAGCTACAGTTAGTCTTAGGGCTAGGGTTAGGGTTAAGGATAGGATTAAATTAGGGCTAGGATTAGCACTAGGCTTAGTGTTAGTATTTTGTCTAGGGTTAGGGCAGGAGTTAGGGTTAGGTTTAGGGTCAGGGTTAGGTTAATGGTAAGGGATGGGTTTATAGGTATGTTTAGCACTAGGGTGAGATTTAGAATTAGGGTTAGGGCTCGGGTTATGGTTCAGGTTAGGATTAAGGCTAGGTTTAGTGCTAGGATTATAGTTAGGGCTAATTACAGGTCTAGGTTTGTGGTTAAAGATAGTTTAAGGTTGGATTCATGGCTACACCTTCTGTAAGCATTACGTTTAGAGTTAGAGTAAGGTTTAGACCTAAGGGTATTATTAGGGTCATGGTCATGATTTGGTAGGTTAAGGTTTAAAGTTAGGACTTGAATTAGCATTAAGGTTAGGATCAGCGTAATGATAGGGTTAGGTTTAGGTTTCAGGTTAGATTTAGGGTAAAGGATAGGGAGAAGATTATGCATAGGGTTAGGTTTAGGCCTAGGGTTAGCATTAGGGTTAGGTTTAGGGTTAGGATAATGGATAGGGTTAGAGCTAGGGTTACAGCTATAGTTATGGCAACAATTGGTGATACAGTTAGAGTTAGGTTTAGGGTTTACCTGACTTTAGCCCTAGCCATTATCCTAGCCCTAAATTGATCACAAACCATAGTCATTATCCTAGCCCTAAACGTAGCCTTAATTATAACCCTAACTCTAGCCCTAACCATAGGCCTAACCCTAACACTAACCATAGCCCTAATCTTAGCCCTAATTTAGCCCTATCCCTAACCCTAACACTAGTGCTAAGCCCAAACGTAACCCTAGCCCATAGACTAACTGTAACTCTCACCTTAGACCTAACTCTAGTTCTAAACCTATACTTTAATAGAAGCCTAATGCTAGCCTGAACCGTATTTACAACCCTAGGATTAGGGCTCGGAATAGGGCTAGGATTAGGGTTAAGTTAGGGCTAGGGTTAGGGTTACAGCTAATGTAAGTGCTAGGGTTATGATTAGGGAACATTTAGTGTTGGGGTTAGGACTAGGTCTAGTGTTAGGTTTAGGTTTAGGGTTAGGGTGATGTTTAGACCTAGGGTTAGTATTAAGGTCAGAGTCAGGGTGAGGGTTAGTTTTAGGGTTTGGCTTAAGACTCGAATTATCGCTAGGGTTAGGGCTAGGTGTAGGATTAGCGCTTGGTTTATGTTAAGGCTTAGGGTAAGTTCTATTGCTTGGTTTAGTTTTAGAACTAGGGCTAGGGTTAGGTTTAAGCTTAGGATTATTGTTAGGGTTAGATTTAGAGTTATGTTTAGAACTAGGGTTATGGTCAGGGATATGAATAGGGTGGGGTTAGACCTAAGGTTCAGGCTAGGATTAGGCTTCCAGTAAAGCATAGGGTTAGAACTAGAGTTAGGGCTATGGTGAGAGTTAGAGTTAGTCTTTGGGCTAGGGTTAGGATTAGAATTAGGGATAGGTCTAAATTAGGGCTATGATTAGGGCTATGGTTAGTGTTAGGTTTAGGCCTAGATTTAGGGTTAGGGTTATAATTAAGGATATGTTTAGGGCTAGGATAAGGACTACGGTTTGTGCTAGGTTTAGGGCTAGGATTAAGGCTAGGGCTAAAGTCAGGTCTAGGGTTATGGTTAGGGAAAGTTTTAGGGTTACGTTTATGGCAAAGTCTAGTGTAAGCATTAAGTATAGGGTAAGAGTCAGATTTAGAGCTAGGGTAATTATTAATATCAGGGACAGTGTTGGGCTTTTGTTTAGGTTTGAGTTTAGGTTTAGGCCTGAAATTAGCATTAGGGTTAGCATTAGGGTAATGATAAGTTTAGGTTTAGGGTTCAGGTTATGTTTAGGGTAATTGACAGTTTGGGGGATAGTGATAGGTTTAGGGTTAGGTCTAGGGTTACATTAGTGTAAGGGTAATGTTTAGGGTAATGGATACAGTTAGAGTTAAGGTAATGACTAGGGTTATGGTTAGGATTAGATCTTGAGTTAGGATTAGGGTGAGGGTTAGAACTAGGGTTAGGTTTAGGGTTATGTTTATCATATTGGATAGGTTCTGAGCTATGGTTAGAACTAGGCTGGGAGTTAGCTTAAGGGTTAGGTCTAGGGATAGGATTACCATAGGTTTTGGGTTAGAGTTAGGGTTAGAGTTAGACTTAGGATTAGTGGTAGGATCAGTATAAGGATTGGGTTAGGGTTAGAATTTGGAATAGGATTAGAGCTAGAATGAGAGCTAGGGTTAGGCCTATTAATAGAGTTAGGGTTTTGGTTAGCCTAAGGGTTAGGTATAGGTCTAGGTTTACCCTTAGTTTTAGGGTTTTGATTAGGGTAGGGGATTGGTTTAGAGCTCAGGCTATGGTTAGGGTTAGATTAAGGGTTAAATCTTGGTTTATGGCTCGGATCAGGGCTAGTATTTGTGTTAGGGTTAGGGATAGGATTAGGGCCACAGCTAATGTAAGAACTAGGGTTACATATTGTTAGTTTTAATGTTATGGTTAGGTTTAGTGTTTGGTTTAGGTTTAACTTTAGGGTAATATTTATAGCCAGGGTTTATGTTAGGATAAGGATCAGGTCAGGGTTTGTTTTAGGGTTAGGGATAGGACTCGAATTATTGTTAGGGTTATTCTTAGCATTTGCTTTAATGTGAGGGCGGTATTTAGAGCTAGGTTGAGTGTTAGAATATGAGTCAGGGTCAGTGATAGTTTTAGTTAGTGTTAGAACTCGAATTAGGGCTAGGGATAGGTCTATGTTTAATGTTATGGTTTGCTTTAAGTTAATGTTTAGGGTTAGGGCTATTGCTTGGTTTTGGTTTAGTCCTAGGGTTAAGTTTAGGGATAGTGTAAGTGTTAAGCTTAGGCTTAGGTTAGAGTTAGATTTGGAATTAGGGTTAGATCTAGGGTTAGGGCTGGGACTAAGGATAGGGCAAGGGTTAGGGCTAGGGATAGGGTTATGGTAAGGGATAGGGTTAGAACTAGGGATAGGTATAGTGTGAGAGTTAGAATGAGACTTAGGGCTAGGGTTAGTGTTAGAGTTAAAGATAGGGCTAAATTAGTGCTAGGATTAGGGCTGGGTTCATTGTTTGGTTTAGGCCTAAAATTTGGGTTAGGGTTAGGATTAATTTTAGGGTAAGTGATGGCATTATAGGTAGGTATAGAGGTAGTGTGAGGGTTACAATTTGGATTATGGAAGGTTTAGGTTAGGGTTATGATTAAAGCTAGGTTTAATGCTAGGATGATGGCTAGGGTTTGTTTTAGGTTTAGGACTAGGATTAGGGCTAGGGATAATTCCAGGTGCAGAATTATAGAGAAAAATAATTTTAGGGTTAGCATTATGGCTACGTCTAGGTTAAGGGTCAGGTGTAGTGTTATTTTCAAGTTTAGAGTTAAGGGTTTTATTAGGGTCAAGGTCAGGGTTATGGTTTGGGATAGGTTAAGGTTTAACATTAAAGTTTGAATTAGTGTTAGTGTTAATGTTAGGGTAATTAAAGGGTTAGGTTTAGGTTCAGGTTAGGTTTAGGGTAATAGATTGGATTAAGATTAGGGTTCATACCTAGGGTTAGCATTAGGGTTAAGGTTTTGGTTATGGTAATGGATAGAGTTAGAGATCGATTTAGGGCTTGGTTTATGGTTACAAATAGGGCTAGGCTTAAAGCTAGGATTAGGGCTAGGTTTGGGTTAATTTAGGGATAGGGTTAGGGTGAGGGCTAATGTAAGTACTAGGGTGATGTTTAGGGCTAGTTTTAGGGTTTTAATGCTAGAGTTAGTGTTAGGGTTAAGTTTAGGGTTAAGGTGGATTTTAGAGCTAGTAGCGTTATGGTCAGTGTCAGGTTGAGGGTTAGTTTAAAGGTTCGGCTTACAACTTATATTAGGGCTAGGGTTAAGGTTATGTTTAAGTTTAGGGTTTGGATTAGCTTAAGGTTTAGGGTTATAGCTATAGCTAGGTTTTATTTTAGGGCTAGGGCTAGGGTTAGGGCTAGTTTTAGGATTAGTGTTATGGTTTGGGCTAGTAGTAAGGTTTGGCTTACTCTTAGGGTTAGGGCTCGATTTAGAGTTTGGTTTTATCTAAGGTTAGTGCTAGGGTTAGGGCTAGGATTAGGGTTATATTAAGGGATAGGGTTAGAATGAGTGAAAGGTCTAATGTGAGAGTTAGAGTAAGTCTTAGGACTAGTGTTTGAGATAAGGCTAAATTAGGGCTTGGGTTAGTGTCAGGGTTAAGCCTAGAGTTTGGGTTAGGATTGTAATTAAGGCTATGTTTAGGGCTAGGATAAGGGCTAGGGTTTGTGTTAGGGTTAGGGCTAGAATTATGGCTAGGGCTAATGTCAGGTCTAGGGTTACAGTTAGAGATAGTTTTAGGGAAAAGTTTATGGTTATGTCTATTATAAGGGTTTGGCATATGGTAAGAGTCAGGTTTAGAGATAGGGGAATTATTAGGGCCAGTGTCCGTGTTAGGGCTTGGTTTAGGTTTGAGTTTAGGGTTATGGCTCGAATTAGAGTTAGGGGTTGGTGTTAGGGTAAAGATAGGGTTAGGTTTAGGGTTCAGATTAGGTTTAGGGTAATTGGTAGTTTTGGGCATAGTGATAGGGTTAGGGTTAATCCTAGGGTTAGCATTAGGATAAGGGTTATGTTTAGGGTAATGGATACAGTTAGAGTTAATGTTAAGGCTAGGCTTATAGTTAGGATTAGGTCTTCAGTTAGGCTTAGGGTGAAGTTTAGGATTAAGGCTAGGTTTATGGCTCGGATGAGGGTGTGGGTTAGGGGTAGAGCTAGGATTAAGGCTAGGACTAAGGTCAGGTCTATCATTACAGTTAAGGGTAGTTTTAGGGTTTGGATATGAATAGGTCTACTGTAAGGGTTAGGTTTAGGGTAAAGGTCAGTTTTAGAGCTAGGTGTATTGCTACGGTCAGGATCAGGATTAGGGTTTGGTTTTGGTTAAGGTTTAGGGTTAAGGCTCAAATTAGCCTTAGGTTTAGAGTAATGGATATGGTTAAGTTTAGGGTTTTGAATACCCTTAGGATTAGCTATACAGTTAGGTTTAGTCCTATTGTTAGCATTTGGGTTAGGCTTATGTTTAGGGTAAAAGATAGGATTACAGCTAGGGTTAGGGCTACGTTTATGGCTAGGATTAGGGCTAGTGTTACGGTTAGGGTTAGGTTTAGGGTAAGTGTTATGGTTGGAGCTAGATTTAGGGCTAGGGTGAGGGTTAGGGTTAGAGTAGGTATAGGGTAAATGTTAGGGTTAGGGCTACGTTTAGCATTAGGTTTAGGGTTAGAGTTATGGTAATGGATAGAGTTAGAGCTAGGGTTTGGCCAATGGTTACAGTTAAAATTAGGGTTAAATTTAGTGTTAGGGTTAGGGCTATGTTATTATTTAAGGTTAGGATTAGGGCTCAGTTTAAAGTTAGTGTTAGGGTTAGAGTTACTTTATTCAAATTTCTTTGATAAAATCAAGCATTCATCCTTTACTAACCTTACTTTTTTTTCCCAAGTTTTGACCTTTTGGTTCAACATTTTGTTTTCTGGAACAGTTAATATTTTCATTTTACTTCATTTTGACCTAAATGAGTAAATGTAAATGAATTTGGAAATCACGCAAGGTTTATGCTAGCTTCTTAAAACTGCACACACTCCCTAAATTCTTTGTGAAGGCATTCTGATATGTTACTTGTGAGTGTATGCCTAAGCTGAAGCATGGAAAAACATTTTTTTTCTGAGAGACCTTTAGGAGAAAGCAGGGAATATGAATGCACTTAAATTCCTCCCATAATTATTTTGTCAGATTTTTTTGATACTGAGAAGGAATCATTATTTAGCTTGCCCCACAAAGCTCTCCAAGTGTGCGACTTCTAGGAACAATGGTTATCTAATCAGGTTAAGGTTAGTGTTAGGTTTAGGGTTAGGGCTAGGTTTAGATGTAGTGTAAGGGTGAGAGTAAGTTTTGTGCAAATTTCTTTGATACTTGGAAGGAGTCATCTTTTACCAAGCCTTAATATGCTCTTCAGGTTTGGGCCTTCTCATTCCAATGGTTTGCTAACAGGGACACTCTGTATTTTAAGGTTTCACTTCATATTGACCTATATATGTAAATGAAAATGGAGGTTGAAATCAAACTGTGTTGGTGCTAGCTGCTTGAAACTTCAAACACTGAATTAGTTCTCTGTGGGAACTCTCTGTTTTGTTTCTTGTGAAAGTAGCCAAAAGATGATGATGGCAAAAACAACTTTATCTGAGATCCCTTTAACAGAAAACAGAAATATGCATGAACTGAAATACCACCTCAATTATTTGGTCATATTTCCTTGATACTGCATAGGATTCATCTGATAGCTTAGCCCCCTAGGCTCCCAAGTTTGAGATTTCTAGGATCAACAGTTTTTCAAACAGGTTAGATTTT